>NC_073258.2:40341136-40644166 GCF_029289425.2 Pan paniscus | reverse complement strand
TACTACCCAAAATTATCTACAGACTTAATGCAATCCTTATCAAAATTCTGATGTCTTTTTTTCACAGAAATAGAAAAAACAATACTAAAATTTATCTGGAACCTCAAAAGACCTCAAATAGTCAATGTACTCTTAAAAAATAACATAACTGGGAACATTACGCTTCCTGCTTTCAAATTACGTTATACAACTATAGAGATCCAAATGTGGAGTACAATCTATGACTTATGAAAGTTTGAACAATCATATTCTGATGATGAATTGCCCACCTTGCATCTTACCTCATGCATTAGGACATCACACTTCCTGATTTCAAATTACATTGTAAAGCTGTAGAGATCCATATGTGGGCTAAAATCCAGGACTTACGAAGGTTTGAACAATCACATTCCTATGATGAATTATCCACCTTGCTCCTTACCTCATGCATTAACACACCTAATCACTGTTACATCACAGCATTGAAGAAAGTGGAACTATGCTCTGTTATTGATGCTTGATAGAATGTATGCTGTTGGGAGGAGAGTGACCACTGTGTTTTGCATAAGATTTTCATCTTTTTTAATAGTAGAAAAAAATTTCTACTGTTTTAATAGTAGTAAAATAGTAGAAAAAATAGTAGAAAAATTTTAATAGTAGAAAAAAGTTGAGAGAAAGTCACACTTACCCAGAAATATAAATTCTTTTTTTTTCTTTTTTTTTTTTTTTTTGAGATGGAGTCTTGCTCTATTGCCCAGGCTGGAGTGCAGTGGCATAATCTCTGCTCACTGCAACCTCTGCCTCCCAGGTTCAAGTGACTCTCCTGCCTCAGCCTCCCGAGTAGCTGGAATTACAGGCGTCCACCACCACACCTGGCTAATTTTTGTATTTTTAGTAGAGATGGGGTTTTGCCATGTTGGCCAGGCTGCTCCCCAATTCCTGACCTCAGGTGATTTGCCCACCTTGGCCTCCCAAAGTGCTGGGATTACAGGCATAAGCCACCATGCCTGGCCTTAAATTCTTTTTCAAAATATCTGCCTCTGAAACGGAATTACAGGCAAGCTATGCCAATTAGATATTATAACTGTAATATCATAGCCTAAAGTGATGGACCAGACCAAATTTCCAAAAGCAGAATCAGACTCTCCTTTTTCTCATTTCCTTACGACTAGAGAAAACATATTTAGCTCTTGGTATTTTTGCCCTGCCAGAGAGGAGTGAGGGGATTGGTCTTGATTCTCTTTAGGGTTGATGTACACCATAGTACCATAGATATTCAAGAGAAAAGGATAGAAGTTCTGGAGACATTTGATAGGTTTGAAAATTCTGTCTCCTGAGTTGTCTGGATAGGTGAATCTAAAGGGTTTGGCAAGTACAACTGCAATTCAGGCAGTAGTTATTCTCAGGATCCCTACTTTGAGAAGCAAAATTGAATGGTGGTGGAATAAACAAAGCCCAAACACTTGGATGTTAGCAAGTCCTTTGTCTTTTAGCCATGAGGCCAGGCTTTTGAGTAAGGCTTTGGCCCTGGGATGGAACTAGAATTCTAGTCAGAAGAGTCCGTGGAAGGATGCATGGTAATGTACTAAGAGCACAGATTCGATGTCGAGAATGTCTAGGTTTTAGTCCTACCTGTTAAACGTGGCTCTGACAAGTTACTTGGACTCTCTCTTCTTCAGCTTCCTCTTGTAAAATGAACATATTTTGAGGTGGCAAGAATAGTTTTGAGAAAGTTAATATGTAAAACAGTGCCAGACCATGATAAGCTCTATTTATGTTTATTCTATTAATAATATTAATTATATCAACTTAAATTATCATTAATAATTAACAAGAACACAATGGTATTATGTTGAGTTCTATTCTGTTAGCTACCTTGAACATTATTATTATTATTTTTGGAGATGGTGTCTCACTCTGTCACCCAGGCTGGAGTGCAGTGGCTGGATCTCAGCTCACTGCAACCACTGCCTCCTGGGGTCAAGCAATTCTCCTGCCTCAGCCTCCCATGAAGTTAGTACTACAAGTGACCGCCACCACACCCGGCTAATGTTTTTGTATTTTAGTAGAGACTGGGTTTCACCATGTTGTCCAGGCTGGTCTCAAACTCCTGAGCTCAGGCAATCCTCCTGCCTCGGCCTCCCAAAGTGCTAGGATTACACGTGTGAGTCACCGCACCCAGTCTGAACAGTATTTTTTAAATTCCACCTTGCTTATTTATTAAATGAGTTTAATAACAGTTACCTTTTGAGGTGGTGGTAAGAATTTGAAGTTTTATGAAGCACCTAGCATGGATTTCAAACTCAATGAACTAATGTCATTTCTAAAATAATTTCTATATCAAGGCAGAGGCTAAGAATATGGACAATTCAGCTGGTGTCCCTGGATAATAATGTGGGTGCTCAGTTTCCACCTGGTTCCAGGTCGTAGGGAAAGAAAAAGATCTCATTTTAAATGACAATCGATTGAGATTAGGGAGACCCTGAAATATTGAAGTTGCCCTTGATTCAGTTAACGTTGGCTCAAGAATTTTGTTTAGATGCCATCACTACATACAGCTTGGAAAAAAAAACAAAAAAGCAAAAAAACAAAAAAACAAACCCAAAGGCAAGGCTGGCAAACATTTCGAGCTCAGAATTTCACTGCTAATGTAAGAGACACAAATATCTTGCTTTTCTAGGTTTGAGTATGAAGGTAATACCATTTACTATGTTAGTTCTTAAAAAACTAGAGAACAACTTAAATTATTTTTAAGACAATCATGAGTGTATTTTAACGTACTTTTGACATGTTAAAATATTACCAAGATGTGGTAAGGTCCATCAACTTTGATGCCCTTAATATGCATAATTTTGACATTCAATACACTATAGTAAGAACTTCACATTTTAAAAAAGGCATTGAACACAAAGGTATTTGCAGGTTTGAAGCTTCTTAACGTTATTCATGTGCTTGTTGCATTGTTAGAAATATGACTTATTGGCAATGTTTAAATATAATAAGTTCAAAATATTTCATCTCTAGAGGGTATCTATTGGTAATAATTACTAGGACCAGATATAGAATGGCTTCTAAGCTTACCACTCCTCTCACAAAGTAAATTATTTGTTAAATAAGCAAACTTTTCTATGAAGAGAATAAGAAAATTTAACACTAAAACATAGGTTTCTGATTTTTTTTGTGCTAAGCATCAGAGATATTCTGATCAAAATTAAGAAAAAATAGATTTCTTTCCTGATTAATCTAATTTTTTCCCTTTCCACCAAAATGGTTTGCTGAAGATAGGACTTTTTCCATATTAGGCCAAAAATTGAGCTTGTAGTCTTTTATTTCTTTCAGCCTTTAATAGGTGAACAAAGTAAAATTAAAATTGAGGTTTGCAGTCAAAATTTGCAGAATGACCTATATTACCTTTCATGAACTATTAAATAAACAGATCAGTAGGCTAAATACAGGTAACCATTTATCTCTGTTAAATTAAAATTAATGAATTATTTATGTATTTATCAAAATAAATCTCCATTCATCGCATACCATATAACAACTCATTCCAGAAAATTATGAACAAAGCAGAATTTCTATAAAGTCATATACTACTTTAAAATGTATAATGTAGTATACGCTAAAGTAATATAGTTTAAATATTATGTGTTTTAATATTTAGAGCTTGCAGAGTGAAATAATGTGAGATAGAAGCATATAAATCTTAACATATATATATGACCCAGGAAACATGGTTTATTAAAGACAGAATTAAATTTGGGACAGAAAACCTATATTCCAGCTGTGTGATCTTGAACACAGATACATTCAGGTATATTCTGGGACAAAGCACATTAAATCAGAGATTTTAAAGGTAGAAGCTAAAGGTGGAAAAGGCCAGTCTTATGATCTGAAATTTAATATTGACGACCAGGAACTAGAGTAGCTCTTTGTTTGTAGATTTTTTTAATACAGTGAGGAACAAATAAAAATATATAAAAGTTCCTGATTGCTTTTTCCCGTCCGCATTTTTCCACCTCCCTTCTTCTTTCCTCACCCCTCACATAAGTGTTGGTCTCATTTTGATGGACATCCAGCGCAATCTTTGGTGAAGGTGGTAATTTGGCATGTCAATCTCACCTGCTTTAACAAGCTGGTGCCTTCACAGCTGTGATACCATGAAGCCCAGTTATTTTTGTCTTGATAAAAGACAATTGTCAAGCTTTAGCTACAACTAATTTAGGAACTTCTCAGAGCTTGCTATTTTTGAATGTTCAGGTGTTGGATGTTATTTATTTATTTTCTCTTAATAGAACTCGTTTCTTGCCTTCTGGAAATTTATTCAGCACTCAAAAAAATATTTGCAGCTTTGCCTGAAAATAGCCACATGCAAAATTTTAAACATTCAAACTATTATCCCAACTTTGTTATTATCAAATGTTGGTGTCATTATTTATGCTTAGCTGAATTTATATTGTCTCTAATTCCTATGCATTTGGTAGATAATCCTAGAGATGAGATCAATATAAGGGCATGTTAAATTAATTAAATTATTTTATCCAAATATTAATAATAAATCAAATATTTATGTGCTTATTTTCTTAGACACTATTTTAATTTGAGTATAGAGCCCTGAAGAAAAAAAAAAGAGATTTACATATTCTTACATTGAGGTGACTCAATAATGTCTTTTTCATTCATTCATTCACTCAACACATAATTATTTGTTTCTTACTGTCTGTGAGTTATCAGAAAAGAAGAGATAAAACACACAGTCACTGTATTAGGGCTCTCCAGAGCAACAGAACTAGTAGAATAGATGTATATATGAAAGGAGTTTATGAAGGAAATTGACTCACATGATCACAAGGTGAAGTCCCACGATAGGCCATCTGCAAGCTGAAGAGCAAGGAAGCCAGTAGTGGCTCACTGCAAATTCAAAACCCTCAAACGTAGAGAAGCTGAAAGTGCAGCCTTCAGTCTGTGGCCAAAGACCCAAGAGCCCCTGGCAAACCACTTGTGTAAGTCCAAGAGTCCAAAGACTCCTGGAATCTTGAGTCTGATGTTGAAGGGCAGGAAGCAACCAGCATGGGAGAATGATGAAAGCGGAAGACTCACCAAGCCAGCTTATGTCACCTTATTCTGACTGCTTTTTCTAGCCATGCTGGAAGCCCATTGGATGGTGCCCACCCACACTGAGTGGTCCTCTCCCAGTCCACTGACTCAAATGTTAATCTCCTCTGGCAACATCCTCACAGACACACCCAGAAACAAAACTTCAATCCAATTAAGTTGACACTTAATATTAACCATTAATTTACCATTAACCATTAACAGTCACTGACTTCAATAACTTTTCAGTTTATTTTAAAAACATATTACAGGAACCAGAAATTAAAATCAAGCACAATAAATTATCTACTAGAATTGAGCACAAAATGCTAAAGGAAGTTAAAGGAGCATGACCTAGACCCTTGTCCTAGTAGATGTCATTACTGAGACCAGCTATCTGGATGATAGTAATTAGATTTTTAAAAAAGGATTAAAAAACTGAGTTGTGTAATTTAAATGGGTGCTTTGTATGTTCTATGAATTATATCTCAATAGCACTGTTTATAAATAAAGTAAAAGAAATTAGATCTGAAAGAAAGGTAATAGCATTAAGAATGAAGAGGAGAGGGGTGAGAAAGTTGACGGATGGGATATAAAGGACTTTTGGGCCAAGTGGATTACTTGGATGTTGGAGAGCGAAGGTAAGGAAGAAGGAAAAGACCAGGAAAATATGCTGCTTATTGTTTATATAGGTACTGAGTGATGGTAATTTCAATTACTGAAAAAGAATCTACAGGAATAATATTTATGTTTGGGAGTAACATGATAATATATGATTAGTTCTGTGATTTTCATGCCAAGTTTAAGCTGTTTATGTGATATGTATGGGTCACCAGTAGGTATTTTAATAAAAATATATAACTTAGGAGAGCCATTTAGGCTATAAATGTAGATTGGAGAGCCACCAATGAGCAGGTAGATGGTAAAATCATAGGGTAAGTAGGCAGGCTTTTCCAGAAAGAATATTTTGATGAAGAAAAGTAAAGAGAATAAATATCTGGAAACCATCATGACAGAGAGAGGAACTTGCAAACATTATTTTAAAGTTAATGGGCCCAAATTCAAAAGAATTTTGAGTTAAATGACATTACAGATTGTCTAGTATAGTAGTTTCAAATATGGGAGTAGGTGGTATAGATCCCTTGATTCTCTTGAAACCATAAGAGAAATCAAGCATATAAAATAGGTAAAATAATAGTGACTCTCTTAAAAGCAGAGCATGCGTGTATGACCTTTTGGCTATTTATTCCCACCTAAGAGTGGGAGTCACTGAGTTGCTCATTGCAATCTTCTTAAACCACATAGACTATAGTATGAAAATATCTGCTTTAATTGCTACCTGCATTTTACTTAGAGAGAAGCTATGCCTCAAATAGAGGTCAATCTGAAAAGCAGAATTACGTTGAGTATTATACAGTTAGGGACTTAAATAAATGAGACCTACTCAGCCGGGGGAAAATATAGGGAAGTGAAGATCCCAAAGTGAGAGTTGGAATATCAGAGAAAAGTCAACAACCACCAGCTCTCTTGAAGTTGTCAAGTAGGTGACAAGTCACAGCTTTCAAGGAATTGAGGGAAATCAAACACAACTAGCTTGCAAAGTGAGACCAGGCAGGAGAGCTGGAGAAGTCTATAGAAGCTGCTGCAATCAGAAAGAAGGGCTGAACGCAGGGAGGGACAGTGAGGACATGCTAAAATTCAATGGCATCTCTGTCTTTCAGGACCACCTAGATAGTAAACTGCTATTCCACTTCCACCTTCTTAATTAATCCCGTGCAAATTTCTCTTTTGGACACCTTCCATTCAGTAAAGTGATTTCTAGAAAATACAGCTGTAGCTTAAAGTTGACACAAGATAAAAACACCTTAGAGACACTGACAAAACTTTAAGCCAGTCTCTCACTGAATTACTAAGTAACCCAAATGCTGGTTATTTTAAACACAAAGATGTTTGTTTTGTTTTGTTTTGTTTTTAATCCAAAAATCTTTTAGCTGTTTGTACTTCTTTAAAAGCAGATTTGTTTTTAACGTCTGAAGTACCATTCTTGAATCTGAAGTTAATAATTCAAATTGTATTTATTTATTTAGAAAATAACCCTGTCTTACTCTCTTGCCCAGGCCGGAGTGCAGTTGTACAATCTCAGCTCACTGCAGCCTCAATCTCCAGGGCTCAAGTGATCCTCTCACCTCAGCCTCTCCAGTAGCTAGGACTACAGGCATGCACCGCCATGCCCAGCTAATTGTTTGTACTTTTTGTAGAAATGGGTTTTGCCATGTTGCCCAGGCTGGTCTCAAATTCCTGAGCTCAAGTGATGTGCCCACCTCAGCCTCCCAAAGTGCCAGGATTACAGGCATAAGCCACCAAGTTGAGGCTAGAATTTTATTAAAGCATATCTTTGTTTTTTTAAATTATCTCTTTGTTCATCATACTGTTATTATTTTACCTGCTTACTTTTTATATTTTGTTTTTCATTCTATATTAATTCATTTTGTTCAAGTTATTTTTTCTTCAAATTTAAGATGAGCTTTCATTAGGTGTTCCTATTTATAACACATGAACTTGATTGTCAGTATGAGGAGCTGGCACAGCTTTCTCTTGCAATTACACGAGGCTACTTCTCTAACAAATGTGACCCTTAGTGGGAATACTAGTTATTACTTTGAGTAAGTCGGGAGAGCTCCTATGAGAGTTTCTAAGGAACTCTCCACAAAAGGAAAAATAAGAGAAGCCTTTGTGTTAGAATAGAGAGACAATAGTACCTCAGGCTTTATTCTGATATTCTCTCTTTTTCCAGCACCTTATCTAGGATCCATACCTAAATATATCTCTCCCTCCTGCTTTATAGAGGCCAGTTCTAAGGCTTTGCTTAAAAACAAAATCCCTTCCTGTAACCTATTCTGGTCCCTAAGAAATAACTTTGTCCACTTTTATAATTACCATTTATAAAATAAGTTACCTTGGTAATTGTTCTCTGATTTTGTCAAGTTCTTTGTAGGCCACAGTTAACCCAGTTTTTCCCTATGAAATCTATGCTCTTATTATACATGTTCTTTATGGGATTTCACATGCTTGCTTCCTTCCACGTAGTCTCAAGATTTCCAGGCCATAGGTGGCATCTGTGACATTTATCCAACACTGTAAGAGTTCAACAGGCTTCTTTAACAACACTATTTTTAAAAATTATTGTCAGTTAAACACCTGAAGTTAGTATACATAGATGTTTGTGTAACCATGTTTAAATTGAAGAGCATTGTTGGAGATGATTGCAATATTGCCCTTATAACTGGGCAACTGGGGTCCCTGATCCAAGCCCCACACCATGGGGCAACTAACACTTCAGGATACTTTACTGGTATTTTTCCAGGGCCCCTCTTGTCCCTGGGGCTAGCCAGACTGGAGCTTGTTAAGACAATTTTCCTGAAGGCGGGAAAAGAATTTCATAGGCTTAAGTTGATTTTATATCCATCTGTAAGCTTTCCAACTCTTCACCCCAGCTACCACAAGTGGAATCAACCTAAGACACTAAGGAGCTCCAGGTACCTTGTAGCCTACCACATTCTAGGGAAGCATCATGGTGAGCAGTTCACTCCCATTGTGTTGCTTGTTTCTTTTGTGAGGCAACTCAGAGTCCAGAGAGAAAAGAAAGAAAAAGAAAAGAAAAGGAAAGGAAAGAAAGAAAGAAAGAGAGAGAGAGAGGGAGGGAGGAAAAAAGAGAAAGAGAACAAAACAGAGAGAGAGAAAGAAAAAAGAAAGAAAGAAAGAAAGAAAAGTTCTCTCTCTCTCTCTGTTCCTCAACATATATCTTTTGTAAAACTGAAATCTTATTTGATTGCTTAAGGAAGTAACACTGCTAATAACCAATTTTGAAAAGTGTATTTCGTTATTTTCTGCAACCATGAAATTATGATTTTTATATGTAACTACAGCTATATCATTGAGCAGGCAAAGGCAGAAATTAGCAATTAGACATTCAAATAGAATCTCTTTGAAAGATAGATAGAAAGTTTTTTACATAGTATACCAAACTATGCGATGACTTTAATAATGTGCAATTCTAGTTTTTTAAAAAAAAGGTAAGAAATTATTTACCTGGGTTTTCAGTAGTTTGTTGATCTATGTAAAGTGTCAAGGAAAATATCACCTCTAAATAAGGAAGATTTCCTCATATCTTAATGAAAGATCAACAATTTTTTTTTATTATTATACTTTAAGTTTTAGGGTACATGTGCACATTGTGCAGGTTAGTTACATATGTATACATGTGCCATGCTGGTGCGCTGCACCCACTAACTTGTCATCTAGCATTGGGTATATCTCCCAAAGCTATCCCTCCCCCCTCCCCCCACCCCACAACAGTCCCCAGAGTGTGATGTTCCCCTTCCTGTGTCCATGTGATCTCACTGTTCAATTCCCACCTATGAGTGAGAATATGCGGTGTTTGGTTTTTTCTTCTTGCGATAGTTTACTGAGAATGATGATTTCCAATTTCATCCATGTCACTACAAAGGACATGAACTCATCATTTTTTATGGCTGCATAGTATTCCATAGTGTATATGTGCCACATTTTCTTAATCCAGTCTATCATTGTTGGACATTTGTAAAAGAACAGAAATTATAACAAACTATCTCTCAGACCACAGTGCAATCAAACTAGAACTCAGGATTAAGAATCTCACTCAAAGCCGCTCAACTACATGGAAACTGAACAACCTGCTCCTGAATGACTACTGGGTACATAATGAAATGAAGGCAGAAATAAAGATGTTCTTTGAAACCAACGAGAACAAAGACACAACATACCAGAATCTCTGGGATGCATTCAAAGCAGTGTGTAGAGGGAAATTTATAGCACTAAATGCCCACAAGAGAAAGCAGGAAAGATCCAAAATTGACACCCTAACATCACAATTAAAAGAACT
The DNA here is from genome assembly GCF_029289425.2 of Pan paniscus. Lineage (NCBI taxonomy): Eukaryota > Metazoa > Chordata > Mammalia > Primates > Hominidae > Pan > Pan paniscus. The sequence continues at coordinate 40,634,172 of NC_073258.2, read as the reverse complement.
AGAAAAGCAAGAGCAAACACATTCAAAAGCTAGCAGAAGGCAAGAAATAACTAAAATCAGAGCAGAACTGAAGGAAATAGAGACATAACAATTTATTTTTGATGTAATTATAATTTCTTTAAAAGTAATGTTTATATAAAATTACTGTATAATGCAATGAAAATGTTAAAATAGAGAAAATCCTTGCTGGGTTTTACACAGTACTAGGTCTTAATGTAGATATTGTTGACAAGCCCCTTTTATAGAGTAAATTTGCTGTTTTGCTTGAGCCAAGGACAGCATTTGTAATGTCTGTATGTATATAAATTTGGAAGGTACAAATTGACAAGATTCTTGATGACATGTCAAGAAATATGTGCAAATATTTCTGGTATCAGCACAATTCAGATTCAAATAAGAACTTGTCAGACACAAGACTATTTATATGTAAACTAGTAAATAGGATGGAAGGAAAGGAAAGAAATGAAATGAGCTTTGTCACCCACTGCTAGATTTCAAAGTGCTAAATCAGTAAATGTCCTGTTCAAAATAATCACGTGTCATATAAGAAACAAATACAAAATATTTTAGCTATCTGTCCAGGCCCAAAGAGGCAAAACTATCATGCAATTAAACATTTATAAATCATCCTTTAGACTATATTATCCAGAATGTTCTTTCTAATGAGGTCCATACTAGTGACTTCATTATGTGTGATCCCAGTGCTCATTTGGGGTATAGGAGTATCATTTACTCCAATTTGATTAAATTCACTCCAACCAGTCTTTGACACTAAAAGAAATCCTTTGGCTTTTCTTTGTTTCTTCATTTAATTAATAGGAATGACACTTGACATTTAACAATAGATATCTTGAGGAAAGAAAAAGAATATCTACATTTTTCTTTAATGAAAGACATTGAGTAGTTCCACTTGAACATATATAAATAAAATTTAAATAAGTAATTTGTACACATTTATACATAATAAATCTTTTAGTAGACATAATACCTTTATATTATCTTTCAACAAATGCTTTTATTTATTAGACGTTGCCCAAAATTAATTTATAAATTATTTATTAAATATATTCTATGTGTCAAAGCTTTGTTATCTGTTTTGGGAATATAGTAAACAACATAGTTGGAATGCTGATCTACGATCTTAAACTACACAGGAGAAAGAAAGGAAGAATCAATATCATGAAAATGGCCATACCGCACAAAGTAGTTTATAGAATCACTGCTATTCCCATCAAGCTACCATTGACTTTCTTCACAGAATTAGAAAACCATACTTTAAATTTCATATGGAACCAAGAAAGAACCCATATAGTCAAGACAATCCTAAGTAAAAATAACAAAGCTAGAGACATCACGCTACCTGACTTCAAACTATACTACAGTAACCAAAACAGCATGGTACTGGTACCACAACAGATATATAGACCAATGGAACAGAACAGAAGCCTCAGAAATAACACTACACATCTACAACCATGTGCTCTTTGACAAACCTGGCAAAAACAAACAATGGGGAAAGGATTCCCTATTTAATAAAAGATGTTGGGAAAACTGAATAGCCATATGCAGAAAATTGAAACTGGACCCTTTCCTTACACCTTATACAAAAAGTAACTCAAGATGGATTAAAAACTTAATGTAAGACCTAAAACCATAAAAACCCTAGAAGGAAACCTGGGCAATACCAGGATATCGGCATGGGCAAGGACTTCGTGACTAAAACACCAAAAGCAATTGCAACAAAAGCCAAAATTGACAAATGGGATCTAATTAAACTATAGAGCTTCTACACAGCAAAAGAAACTATCCTCAGAGTGAACAGGCAACCTACAGGATGGGAGAAAATTTTTGCAATCTATCCATCTGACGAAAGGCTCATATCTAGACTCTACAAGAAACTTAAACCAATTTACAAAAAAACACAACCCCATCAAAAAGTGGATGAAGGATATGAACAGCCAATTCTCAAAAGACAACATTTATATGGTCAACAAACATATGAAAAAAAGCTCATCATCACTGGTCATTAGAGAAATGCAAATCAAAACCACAATGAGATACCATCTCATGCCGGTTAGAATGGTGATCATTAAAAAGTCAGGAAACACAGATGCTGGAGAGGATGTAGAGAAATAGGAATGCTTTTACATTGTTGGTAGGAATGTAAATTAGTTGAACCATTGTGGAAGACAATGTGGTGATTTCTCAAGGATCTAGAACCAGAAATACCATTTGACCCAGCAATTCCATTACTGGGATTTATTTCATTTCATATTCATTACCCAAAGGATTATAAATCATTCTGTTATAAAGACCCATGCACATGTATATTTACTGCAGCACTACTCACAATAGCAAAGACTTGGAACCAACCCAAAGGTCCATCAATGATAGACTGGATAAAGAAAATGTGGCACATACACACCATGGAATACTATGCAGCCATAAAAAAGAATGAGTTCATATCCTTTGCAGGGACATGGATGAAACTGGAAACCGTAATTCTCAGCAAACTAACACAGGAACAGAAAACCAAACACTGCATGTTCTCACTCATAAGTAGGAGTTGAGCAATGAGAACATATGGGCACAGGGAGGGGAGCATTACACACTGGGGCCTGTTGAGGGGTTAGGAGTAAGGGGAGGGATAGCATTAGGAGAAATACCTAATGTAGATGATGGGCTGATGGGTGCAGCAAACCACCATGGCACATGTATACCTATGCAACAAACCTGCAAGTTCTGCATATGTATCGCAGAACTTAAATTATAATAAAAAAAAGTAAAGTGAAAATGTCTAAATTTAATGAACTTATTAAATGATTTCAGAAAGTGATATATGATATGAGAGAAATTAAACTGTGATAAGAAACAAAGTGACTGCAAAAAAGCACTTTTTTGCTGGGCGCGGTGGCTCACACCTGTAATCCCAGCACTTTGGGAGGCGGGGGAGGGTGGATCACGAGGTCAGAGATCGAGACCAGCCTGGCTAACATGGTGAAACCCCATCTTTACTAAAAAAAAAAAAAAAAAAAAAAAAAAAAAATCAGCCGGGCGTGGTGGCGGGAGCCTGTAGTCCCAGCTACTCGGGAGGTTGAAGCAGGAGAATGGCGTGAACCCAGGAGTCGGAGCTTGCAGTGAGCCCAGATCGCGCACTGCACTCCAGCCTGGGTGACAGAGTGAGACTCCGTCTCAAAAAAACAAACAAACAAACAAACAAAAACTAAAAAAAGCACATTTTGAGATTGGATAATCATATAAGTCTTCTTAGAGAAGTGCTATATAAGATGATGATAATTTGATGAAAAAGAACAGTCACTTAGGTGAAAATGTTACTGGGAAGTGTGGGCGTTCCTTGTTTTTTGTCTTCTTGAGGGAAATAATTCTGTTAATAGACCAATCAGTAAAGCAAAAAAAAAAAAAAAAGAAAATAATACAAGGTTTATTAAGGACATAAGAGTTTCCCAGAGAAGAGTAGGCTGACACAGCTGGGAACAGCTCCAAGTGCTCTCTGTTGCAGTTTGTATTACACTGGATATTTTTTTTTTAAGTTCCCACTTCTGTCTCAAGTTTCTGCCTTTGTTTTTGTCTAGTTTCCTGCTTCTGTCTTAAGTCTCTGCATTCGTTCCCACGTACTTCCCATCCAGGTCTGTGGGATTCTCCCTACTGTCTGTTGATGCGCATGCCTGGGTCTGGTGATCAATACGAATCCTACCTCTTGGCAGCATTGTTTATTACTGCCACTCCAGAAAGATAGTATAGTGGTCAAATCTGTACTTATTGCACCTGTATATCTCTTAGAAATTTATCATTTGCCCTTTTCTCCTCTTACCAGCATGTAGCTAGCTATGTTCTGACAGCTTAACCATAGAATGAGTGATTGATGGGCATCTTAAGAGGCATTTCATGGTGTTATTTCCTGTGTAGGTATTTGCCCCCTCCTCCACTCATATTTAACATGCATGTGTTGGATGTTCTCTGAGGCATGAGATATTCAAGAGCTTCTTCCCCCAGGAGTCTCCCCTCCTGCTAATGTCTAACTATCTGCCTACTCTAACATTCCCCCCTCAAGAGATTGAGACTCTTAAAATCATCAGGTTTAGGGGATCCTTGGGCTTCTGTAACTGCTTCCTGCTGTTATGGGATGAATAATTCAGGGTCTCATTCTCTTGCTCTCTGTTAGGGATGCAACCCCTTCACTACTTTCTGGAACCTTTGCCTCCTGGCATTTAGAGGCAAGGTGTGTGTGTATAGATGATGGGGTCTCCAGGGGTGATTGGTTCATACCTGTATATTATAGAAGCTTGGTCTGAAATTGTTGTATGCCTGAGGAGACAAATTTAACAAGTAAGTTTAAAAAGCTGGTGTTAAAAAAAAAGGGGCAGAAGTATGGAGGTGGCTGGTCCCAGTAAGAGGAGAAACCATGTGAGTTGGGAAAACAGATTTTACAGAGTTCCAGATGGAATTTGCTGAGAGACTTTCTTTTCAAAGTTTATGAAGCTACTTAGCATGGTTGTAGATTTTCGTTATAGTTTCCTTTATTTGCCTACTATTGTTGACATAAGTATACTAGAATTTATTAATTACAGGGTAGATTCTGCCTTGTTTTGTAAGGAGGTGATCTAAAGCTAGTCTGTTGTCTATGATTTCATTAGCAAGAGAAGTTAGCGAGGTGTTGAAATTAGAGATTGTGTCGCTGGTTGTTTGAGGACAGTAAGAAGTAAGTGAGATCTGGAATCGGTTAGACATAAGATGGTCCATAGGGCTCCCTGAAGCTAGTGTTAGATTTAAAGTAAAACTGTCAACTGGGATGCATTGCAAAGACAAAGATTTGGTAGTGTGGTTATGTCAAATCCAACGGTTGGAAAGGTTATTTCTTGAGGCAATTATTTTGGAGAAATTGACAAGGAAATCATTGCCTCATTGAGCCCATATGGCAAAGGGATAAGTGAGAGAGAAGAGTGGAAAGATGTATTTTTTTGTTATAGCCTAATCCCTTTAGGCTTTATTGAAATAAGAATTATTATAAAATTAGGAAAGACTCTATTAGTTTATGGTGAATAGTTAGTGACAAAGCAAGCTGTTACTGGAATTCCTGGTGGTGTATAAGTTAGGGTTAAAATAAGAGGAATAATCAGGGCTCCCACAAATAAGATTCCCAATATTGGGACTACCCTACTTTGAGGTAAAAGGAGGGGGAACATTACTTATCTTTTCATTTGAATAGGAACTTTTAGTCCTCCTGTGGCTCACAAGCATAGTTGGGTGTTGGTTTCATTCTTGTTTCCTCAGAATCTTCCCAGGATTCTATTTGGAAATGATGGATCCTACTAGAAATTCCAGAAACTTTAATGGCTGTTGAGGTAGAAGGCAAAGCAGTAAAAGGGCCTTTCCATAAGATGAATTAGTAGATATCTAGGAGATAAATGTGTTCAGGTTTTAATAAGGACCTGAGTTTTTGGTAGGTACAAGCGTTGGTTGTTAGAAGGGTCTCCAGCCATCAATACTCCCTGTGTATATATTTGATTAGCTCTAGGTATCAAATTCTCTATCTTGGCTTTGGATACTTAGAACCCCCTTTTGCTAGGAAGTTTAAGGTTTGTATTGCATGTTTTGCAAGCTTTGTGGAGAGGGAGCAGAGGAGTGGATTATCTATATATTGTGGTAATTATCCCCCCTCAAGATATGGCTTGGTTAGATTTCTTGCTAGGGTTTATCTAAATAAGTGTGAGCTGTCTTTAAAACCCTGAGGTAGGACTGTCCAGGTTGACATAATTGGTTAAAGGTTTAGTAGGCTTTTCTAGGAGAAATAAGGCCATTAGAGGAAAAGATAAATTTGGAGATTGGGTAAATATTAAATAGCCAAACATCTTGAAAAGTACATTCTTACTCAAAAGGGGTGTGGGGCATTTAGACATTGCCAGGGACTGGTGGGAGAGTTGTAATTGGTCCCATATGTAATATAAAGGAATCTTTTGAGGGAGCAGGGGTGCTTTTCTCCCCCATCATTCAACAAGATTTGGAGAAAAGTTGCCTGGAGAAGGAGGTTAGCACAAAATAGTTAGCTTTTGAATGCAAAAGAAAATGTATAGTCCTACTTTCCACTTCCAAAGTTGCCCTCTTTTATTGACAATGTCTGATCTGGCAGCTAGCTGGAGCATGGGGCCCCTTCAGCTCAAGGCCATCATTGGATGGGGGCCCAACTGGTCACCTTTTGGCTCATAGGGCAGTCCCTCTTCCAGTGACTGAGCTTCTGGCAGAGGGAGAGGCAGGCCACATGGGGCTTTCCCATTTGGCTCATTTGGGCAGTGGTCTAGTCTTCACCACCAATTGCAGTTACTTGAATGAATATCCTTAGGGCAACCTGAAGGTGGCTGGAGGACTTATAAAACAACCAATAGCTGGGCCTACCTCTTGTCCCTGCATTTCTCCTTTTCCTTAGCCCTGTCTTTCTCATCCTGATCTTGGTGACAAAAGACTAAGAAGTCTAATTTGAGGATTTCTGGCATAGGATCACTGGGTCCTAAGGCTGACTTTTATAATTTTCTCCCAATGCCTGGGGTGGTTTGGGTAAAGAGATGATCTTTAGGACTAGTTGTCCCTCTGGGGATTCCAAGTTTAAGTTGATATGCTTAATAAGGGTTTCCTGTATTCTTTTGAGAAAGGCTATAGAATTTTAATTTGGACCCTAGTTTATGGTGGCTAACTATAGCTCGGATGGCAGGGTCTGCCTTCTAAGCTTTACCAAGTTTAAGGTCTTCCCTCAAGGCCATGAAGGTTTGTAAATAGGGGACCTCTGACTATATGCCCTGATGGCAGCAGAAAAGTTCCAGCTGAAGGATCATACTAAAATTTGTACTTCTGTTCTCTGCCCAGATTTCCTCTGGTTTTGTAAAGGAAAATTAGTTTTTTGCTTTAAAGTTTGAGGGTCAAATTTATCCCAGTTTTTTTAAAGGATGCCTCTGAGACTGGGGGAATCTTGGGGTATGGACATCTGGTTACCCAGCTAAAAGAAAAGACAGGAGAATTGTAAGATGAAGGAGGTGTCCACTGTCCATTTCTACAATGATGTATGAAGGTGAGGCATCCCTCACCTGACTTGGGAAGGCAAGACAGCACTTGCCTTGCCCATAGGGAGCTCCAGATTTAGTTGATCCTTTTCATGGGCTTGATTCTTTTGGTCTCTTCTTTCTCTCTTTGCCTCAGAAATATCTCCCCAGTTACCCTTTTGTTAGCGGCTGGAAGAGTATTTGGCACAGGGGTAATTTTGCTGCCTTTTCTACTCTCAATGACTCTGGCCCTTTAAGAAGCCCAATAGTTGTACCCCCACCAAAGCTTGCAGATAAGGGACTTCCACAAAGGGTTCTTTGAGTGCATAATGGCATTTAGATAAAAGATGTAGATGGTTAGAGGTGTGGGCAAAGGTTTGAAACCTTCCCCTGTTTTGAAGAGATTCCTTAGGGATTCTGCAGAAAAGATGCTTAAAAAGCCATGGTAATTCTCTAGAGCCCTGGCTAAGTGAACTGATCTGCCAGATTAATAGTTCACGGAAACGTGCTTCCATCTTGGGGTTGTTTGTGTCCAGAGGAGGAGAAGAGGGGAGAAATTCAATGAAAGGCAAGTATAACAGCAGACTTATTGGAAGATAATCATTTTGGGTTCAGAAATAAAAAGATCCCTAGTCATTGTGCAGTCTGAGCTTAAGTCCGGCCACCTTCATAAACCTCCTCTCAGGGAGGGTGACAGCGACTTAGATCTACCCAGTGTGGACTTTGAAGTCTTCCCATCTCCGTTTGTCACCCATCAGCAGGAAGTGAGAAATCACCTGGAGGGAGTAGAGTCAGTCACTGAAGGGAATTGTTCTGGAGATTTGTAGGCGAATGAGAGAGCAAGTGCAAACACTCACCTTAAAGTAGCAAGAACAGCATTGGGAGTAGGAGATTTTCCTCTAAACTGTAGTACAGCAGCACAGAAAGAAGCAGAGGTAGTTGACCAGGTAGTCTGGGACCACTGTGGCATTTACCACAAACAAAAGTTCATGGATGAGGCTATCTGAGTCACGGCTCCACAACATGTTACTGGAACGCACAGGAGTCTTCCGTTCTTGTCTTTTCAGAGGAAAGATTTCAGCCAAGAGACCAATTAATAAAGCAAGAAAAAAGGTTTATTAAGGACATAAGAGTACACTCCAAGAGAAGAGTGGGTTGACCCAGATGGGAACAGCCCTGAATATTCTGTATTGCAGTTTTTATTATGTCGGACATTTCCTGCCACTGTCTCAAGTCTCTGCCTCTATCTTTGTCTAGTTTTCTGCTTCTGTCTTAGGAATCCACATTTGTTTCCACCTGTTTCCCACTCAGGTTTGTAGGATTCTCCCTTACTGTGAGTTAATGTGCACCCGTGGGGCCCAGTGATCAATACAAATTCTACCTAATGGCAGCATTGCTCATTATTGCCACTCCAGTGTATAATGGTCAAATCTATACTTACTGTGCCTACATATCTCTTAGGAATTTCCCCTTTGGCCTTCTTCCCTTCTTATCAGCTCGCTGCATTTTGACAGTTTACTGCAGAGATAGTGATTACTGGGCCTCTTAATAGGCATTTTGAGGTGTTTCTTCCTGCATGGGTATTTTCCCTCTCCTCTGCTCATATTTGGCATGCATGTTTCAGGTGGTCTCTGAGGTGTGAGATTTTCCAGAGCTTCCTCCTCCAGGGGATCCCTTTACTGCTCATGTCTAACTATCTGCCTAGACTAACAAAAAGTTAGTATCAGAGATCCCAGGAAGAAAAAAGCAAGTAAAACATCTCCAAAATGGAACTGGCTTGGAATATGTAAAGAAGACCACTAGAATTGATAAGTAATAAGCAAATGGCAGGGTGAAACAAGGTTTGACAAGGGAAGTACATAGGGGCCCAAATTATGTTAATTCTTATAAGTCAATATACAGAATTTGAATTTTAATTGAGTTTCAGTAGCTGAGACTTCAACTTCTATGGTGAAATAAGGTCAAATTGAATTGATGCTCTTGAAGATAGGCTATAGGGGAAAGGGGTAACTACCTGACTATTGTATTGTGAACAAATGCAAGAAGATTCTAGAGGGATGTTAAAGTATTCTTAGAATACTTTATGGTTACAGGGTGGGTTTTCCTTTTTACAGCTTCTGACCTGAGGGCAAGACACATTCAGCACATATAAAGCAGCTAAAACTTCAGCTGAAACCTCACCATCTCCCTGGCCTTAGAAAATCAGAAGATAGAGTTTGAAGCAACCATAGTAATTGAAATCTAAGGAGGCACTTCATTCAGAAAGTAGAGAGTCAAGAAGAATGGAAAGAATTTAATCACAAATGTTGTGAATAAACTAAGCCTAAATATCAGACTGACCCCTAAACTGCACGTGCACGACTCAGAGGCCAAGCATCCCAATGAAGTATAAAATAACTGAGCTGAAATTTCAGTTTTTATCCAAGAGACAGACAACAATTTAAGTCCAATAAAGCTTGAAAACACAGAAACAAAAAACAATGTTCTTTAAAAGAATAAAAAAGAATCCAGAGACTTGGAATAAAATATATAAAATACCTGGGATACAATTAAAAATTACTTGACAGGTGAAGAACTAGGAAATATGATCTATTTTCAAGAAAAAAGGAACTAAATATAGAGTAACTATAATTTGACCAAAATGTTCAATTAAGCAGAAAAGAGCATTAAACATCTATTATAATATACTCATAAAAATATGCTAATAATAAATTTATATATGTATATATGCATATATATAGATATGTATATATACATATCATATGTAGATGTATATAGATATGTATATAATCTCAGCAGAGAAATAAGATCTATTGAGACAGCAAACAAAAATTTAGAACTGTCAACTTCAATATTTGACATTTAAAATTTGCTAAACTTAACTACCAAATGGAGATAGCAAGGAAGTTTCAGCAAATTTGAAAATAAAAAGAAATTATCTATTCTGAAAAGGAGAGGGGAGGAAGAAAATCAACAGAATATTAGAGAAATTTGGGACAATATCAAGAGGGCCAATATCTTCTATATGGAAAGGAGAAAGATATTGAGCTGACAAAATATATAAATAAGAAAATAATCAAAAACTTATCCAATTTTTTAAAAAAACGATGTACATTTTCACACTCAAAATCATTAGTTAACTTCATGCAGAATAAATAAGAAAAACACATGTGGAAACATCATGTTGAAACAGCTGAAAAGTCAAGACAAATGGAAAATTCTGAAAGCTGTGAGGATGAAATGAGAAATCACATAATGGAAGTGTACTGCACTAATTCAAATGATTGCTAACTTTTCAGTAGAAACTATGGGGTCCAGAAGATAACAGACCAGTATCTTTAAAATATTGAAAGAAAAAATAATCAACAGCCAGGCATGGTGGCTCACGCCTGTAATCCCAGCACTTTAGGAGGCTGAGGCGGGTGGATCATCTGAGGTCAGGAGCTCGAGACCAGCCTGACCAGCATGGAGAAACCCTGTCTCTACTGAAAATACAAAACTAGCCAGGCCTGGTGGCACACGCCTGTAATCCCAGCTATTCAGGAGGCTGAGGCAGGAGAATCGCTTGAACTCGGGAGGCGGAGGCTGTGTTGAGCCAAGATCACACCATCGCATTCCAGCCTTGGCAACAAGAGCAAAACTCTGTCTCAAAAAAAAGAAAAAGAAAAAAAAAAAAGGCCGGGTGCGGTGGCTCACGCCTGTAATCCCAGCACTTTGGGAGGCCGAGGCGGGCGGATCACGAGATCAGGAGATGGAGACCATCCTGGCTAACACGCTGAAACCTGGTCTGCACAAAAAAAATGCAAAAAAAAATTAGCCAGGCGTGGTGGCGGGCGCCTGTAGTCCCAGCTACTCAGGATGCTGAGGCAGGAGAATGGCGTGAACCCGGGAGGCAGAGGTTGCAGTGAGGCGAGATCATGCCACTGCACTGCAGTCTGGGCAGCAAAGCGAGACTCCGTCTCAAAAAAAATAAAAATAAAAATAAAAATAAATAAATAAGAAAAAGAAAAAATCAACACAAAATTTTATATTTGTCAAAACATCCTTTAAGAATAAATGTGAAATCAGTATATTATTTTAGATAAAACAAAGCTGAGAGAATTTGTCACAGCAATTCTGCACTAAATGAAATGCTAAAGCAAATTTATTCAGCTTGAAGAAAAATTATACCAGTTGGAAATCAGATCTTTAGGAAAGAATTAAGAGCATTGGGAAATGGCTGTGAGGAAAGGTAAGGGCATTGAAGGGTTTTAAGCAGAATGACACAGTAGGATTAATGTTTTAAAAAATATCTTATGTCAGAAGGATGGACTACATGGGGATAAGAACAATAGTGGGGCGCTAGTCAGGAGTCAGTTCAGAAATTTCAGAATAATCTTGGTGCTACAATTAATGCTGGTTTTTATGTCAATATCAACTTGATCTCTGAGTTTGATAGTCCTTAAAATATTTATTTTTATCAGTGCTCAGTTACCTGAGTAAATGGCAATATGTCTGTCCGGTGTAGAAATGTATAGATGATAGTTTTATATACTCACTGAGATATTATAGCATCCGGCCTTCAGTGGACCCACCTATTATTCTTTTATGAATTTCCAGGTCTAAAACCTGTCTCCCTTCAAAAAATTGGGTATATTTCTTTTTTTCTTCTTGAGGTAAATGCCATCAAACTCCTGATTGTCCATCCTTGATTTTTTTTTGATGGTATAAATTTAGTAGTATCCATGGTTGTTCACATCTTTGGTTCATAGGGTTTTCTATTAAGCATCTACATATTGTCAATGAGTTGGGTTTCTAAGAACCCCCTTCAGAAAATTAATAAGAAAAATAAATATTCATTCATTCAATAAACATTTATCTAGAATCTATTATAAGGAAAGATGAGTCAGATTAGGCTAGAATATTATAACAAAATAATACAAAATAGCAGCTTAAATGACAAAAGTACATTTCTCAATTATGCTGGAAGATATCTTTACAGTGCTCTTCCTCTGAAGTCAGGCTATTGGAATATCCATCATCTCAAACATTGTAATTCATCCTGGTAAGGCAAAAGAGAGAACAAGAGGAACTTCCATTGGTAATTAAACATTGTGTCCTGAGAAAAATTACATGAATGAGCTCAGGGTAATCTGACAGATGATAAGAATCTATATAGAACAAAGGTAATTCAGTCCAATTTTCCCAGGCAAAATACAAGACATGTGATGGAACCAAGCAAATAACAGCAAAGCCAACGTGAGGCTGAGCACAGAGATATAAATCAGAGACAAAAAGGACCAACCATCTGAGTCCAGCCTAAAATGTTAATTTATATAATCATGAAATAAACAAATTGTATTAAGCCATTAATTTGGAGACAGTTGGTTTCATAGCAATAACAAAATGATACATGGTTAAACTCACCTAGAAATGAGCCAGTATATGAATAATACATTGTGCCCAGAGGATGAAGAGCAAGAGAGCTTTGGCAAATAACTCTAGTAACTACCACAGAAAGGCAGTGCTTAGCATTTTGTGGCTATAGTTTAAAACAGAGTTTTTATGCTTCAGATGCTAAGTACTATTAGGTGAGACAGGATAATGAAAATGAAATATGACACTGCACAGAATATATTAGTGATACATGAAATTATCCAAATTGAACAGGAAGGTGGATGTACTTCTTAGAAAAACTTCCTTTAGCCATTCTTTCAGGTTGCTAGTAAAAAAATTCTCTTAGTTTTCTTTTATATAAGAATGTCTTGATTTCCCCTTGGATTTCTGATGGATATTGTTGCCAGATATAGAATATGCAGTTGACAGTATTTTTCTTTCAGCTCTTGAATAATATTTTGCCACTTTCTTCTGGACTCCATGGTTTCACATGAGGAATTTACTGTCATTTTAATTGTATGTTTCTATAGATAAATATTACTTTTCTCTGGCTGCTTTCTAGACTTTTTGTTTGTCTTTGGTTTTTAAAAGTTTATAAGATTATTTGGAATGGATTTTTTGGGACTTACTCTCTTTGTAGTTCACATAGGTTTTTAAATCTGTGGAGCCTCAGCTGTCCCCTTGGTCTTGCTGAAACCAGGAGTGGGGAACATAAGAGTGCTTACTAGACCCAGGTTGCTATGCCTTCTTCAATCTCGTTGCTGCTGCATGGGTCAGGTGGAGGCATATCTCACAATGGCACACAGCTGATACTACCTTGGTCAGAGAATCAAAGCACTCCGGCTTCCATCAGGTAGGGAATGGAAGGTTAACTTCACTTCCTGCTCTGTAGTCCCACGAACCATGAAACATGCACTATCCTGGAAGGAAATCAGACTGCCATCTGAATATACCAGGCAGGAGATGATAGAAGGTAAGATCCTCACTTAGCTTGTTGATATTACCTGGCAGGAGAATTGGAGCACAATGCCTGCGTCCATAAGATGGAAAGAGGGAGAGGATTTGGTAAAGATCTACTTCTCTTATGGCCTAATAAAATTGTGTGAGTAAATATAGCTGTTTATTTGGGGTTTGGTTGGAGTAGAAAATATAGTGCCAAAGACATTTTGTTGTTTTTATGTTTTAGGTTGTTTTTTCCTGATCTTTTCGCTAGAGGGATTAGGATTTTCCTGAAGCTATTTGTGTGTGTGTGTGCATGTTTGTTGCTTGCTCCAGGTTGTAGGTTTCTACAGCCTTGTAAGCATGAGTAGGAAGAGCAAACTCTGAAAAGAACCAATTCTTTGATGCGGGTAGATTTTTCTAAAATTGTCCTGTATGGAAAGGCATTCTAAACACTAATGAAGGCTGCAAGGATTGAAAACACAGAATCAGAGAATGGTAATAGTCTGTAAAATGCTATAGCAAGTACTGCAAAAGCCCAGACATATCCCTTCATGCACTTCTACATAGTGAAGGATATTTACTGTGACACTAGAGTAATGGAACTACTGGAGATTTAATGCTGGAAGCAATCATCAGCTAATGATGTAGTGGGAACCCTAGCTTCCTCAACCATAGATGAGATAACTTCAATAAAAATTGTATGTTTTCTCCAATGGTTTTAGAGAGAGATCTCCAAAGGTGCTGAATTTCAGCTACCCACAGTGATAACCATTTTGAAAGTTCAAAATTTACTAGCTTCCTTTTCTTTAATGTGTTACTACCTCATTCTTCTATATATGTAATATGGTTTGGATATGCATCCCCTCCAAATCTCATGTTGAATTGTGATTCCCAGTGTTGGAGGTGGAGCCTGGTAGGAGGTGATTGGATCCTGGTGTTGTACCCTTCATGAATGGTGTAACATCACCCCTTGGTGATGAGTGAATTCTTAGTTCACTTGAGGTTTAATTGTATAAAAGATTGTGGGATTTCCTCCTTCTCTCTTGCTCCTGCTGTCTCCATGTGACACACCAGTTTCTCCTTCACCTTCTGCCATGACTGTAAGCCTCCTGAGTCCCTCACTAGAAGCAGATGCCAGTACCACACTTCCTGTATAGCCTGCAAGACCATGAGATGGCTAAACATATTTTCTTTATATATTACCCAGTCTTAGGTATTTCTTTAGGGCAAGGCAAAAACGGTGAACACAACATGTGTTGTGTGAACACCCAAATAATTTAATTATGTTTGATTCTTTATTTCAAGATCCACTTTTGAGGGAAATCAAAACAAGATAAATATGAATCTCTAGCTCACTGGAGCTAAAGAGGTGTTGTGAGGAATACCCTGATTTACAAGAGGCTGTAATTTCACACTACCTTTTTTTCATCTTTATCTATGATAATGGGGCACTATTATATCTTGAAGATGTGATTTCAGATTACCTCAGTAGATACAGATAAACATTTGACAGAATCCAAATCCTTTCAAGACTAAAAACCACTTGACAAGCTAGGTCTAAAAAGAATGCACCTAAACATAATAAACACAGGTCAGTAACAAGACACTGCCCATTGTTACGACCTCTGTTCCACGTCATACTGAAAATTCTACCCAGAGCAACTAAGCAAGCAAAATAAATAAAAGGAATTCAAATTCTAAAAGGAGAAGTAAAGTTATCTCTTATCTCTCATACAGATCACATTATTCCATATGTAAAAACCCTAAAGGCTCCTCACAAAAACTGTTAAAACTAATTAAACAAATTCAGTAAAGTTGCACAGTACAAAATCAACATATAAAAATTAGTTTCATTCCCATACATTAATAATATACCCTTCAAACAGCTATTTAATTTACTTTATAATTTCATCAAAAATAAAAATAAAGAAAGGGAAACAAAGAAAGGGAAATCTTGTACATTGAAAATTATAAAACATTAATGAAAGAAATTAAATAAACACAGAAAAAATGAAAAACATCTTGGGGTTCATGGATTTGGAGATTTAATATATATTAAAATTTCCATATTACCCTAAGCGATCTATATATTCAATGCAATTCTCATCAAAATGCCAATTGCATTTTATACATAAATAGAAAAAAAACCAAAAATTTGTATGAAACTACAAATTACCCTAATACTTAATGCAATCAGTAGCACAAAGAACAAAACTAAAGTCATCACACTTCCTCATTTTAAAATATATTACAAAGCTATGGGAATAAAAACAGTATGATACCAGCATAAAAACAGATATACAGACCAATGGAACAGAATAAATAGCCAATAAACAGATACACATGGTCAACTGATCTTTGACAAGGTTGCCAGATATACACAATGAGAAAAGAATAGCTTCTTCAACAAATGATGTTGGGAAAACTGGATATTGACATGCAGAAAAAGAGAGAAAGAAATTGAATACCTACCTTACACCTAACACAAAAATTAACTGAAAATGGACTAGAAATGTAAACATATGCCCTGAAAATCTAAAGCTTCTAAAGAAAACAAAGCAAGACCAAAGATAGGGGAAATCTTTTTGACATTGATTAGATTATGGGAGTGATTTCTTGAATAAGATGCCAAAAGCACAGGCCTCAATAGCAAAAATTGCTAAGTGGTACTATATCAAGTTAAAAAGCTTTTGTACCACAAAGAAAGTAGTCAACAAAATTAAAAGGCAACTTATGAAATCAGATAAAATATTTATAAACCATATATCTGATAAGCAGTTCTATCTAAAATGTATAAGAAACTCCTACAACTCAGTATCAAAATTAATGATAATAATAATAATTATAACCCTATTTAAAAATGGACAAAGGACTTGGACAGGTATTTTTCCAAAAAAGACATACAAATGGGCACCAGGTATTTGAAAAGATGCTCAACTTTTCTAATTATCAGGAAATGCAAATCAAAACTCTGATGAGATATGACTTTACACCAGTTAGGATGGCTATTATCAAGAAAATGGAAAATAGCAGTGTTGGCCATAATGTGGAGAAATTGGAACTCTTGTATCCTGTTGGTGGGATGTAAAATGGTATTGCATCTATGAAAAACATTATGAAATATCCTTAAAAATTAAAAATAGAACTACCATATGATTCAGCATTTTCATTTTGATTACATATCCTAAAAGAATTGAAATCATCCCCTCCTGAAGATATTGGCACTCCACGTTTATTGTATCATTAGTCACAATAGCCAAGATATAAATCAACCTAAGTGTCCATCAATGAATGAATGAAGAAAATATTACACACACACAAACACACACACACAGGCACACATGCACTTGTATATTATTCAGCTTACAAAAGAAGGAAATCCTGGCATTTGAGACAATATTGATGAAGTTGGAGGACAATATACTAAGTGAAAAAAAAGTCCAGTCATAGGCCAATACTCTACGGTTTTATTTATATGAGGTAGCTATGATAGTCAAATTCATAGAAGCAGAAAATATAATAGTTGCTGCCAGCAGATACAGAGGTAGGAGGTGGAATAATTGGAGATTTGTAAAATAAGTACAAAGTGTCAGTTATGCCAGATGAATACATTCATGAAAACACTGCATCTGTATTTAACGATATGGTATTGCACATTCAAAATTAGTTTTGAGAGTAGATCTCATGTAAGTGTTCTTACCACAAAATAAACAAAGAAAAACAAAACAAAGTCCTGAGGAAATTTTGAGAGTGGCAAATATGTCTATTACCTTATTGTGGCAATAGATTCATGGGTATTTGTATATGTTCAGACATCAAATCGTACACATATATAACTGCAATTCTTTGTGCATTAATTTACCTCAATAAGCTGTTAAAAAAACGAAATTTTACATCTCATACAGAAGATGTTGAGAAGAGGAGAATGAGGAAGAGGATGAGGAATGGAAGGAAAGAAGGAAGGAAGAAGGAAGGAAGGGAGGAAGAAAGGAAGGATGGGAGGAAGGAAGGAAGGAAAGAAGGGAGGGAGGGAAAATCAGGGAACGCTGAAGTAGCCAATTAAGAGATTAAAAGTAAAACAAAACACAGCTTAAATTTGGCAGTAGCTGTGAATATATAAAGCAGGAAATCATCTGAGACATAATGTTGAAGTCAGCAGAAACATTTTCTCTTTTGTACAATGACTTTTGGATTAGAAACGTCATGTAGCAATATTTTCCACTACCAACTTTATTTTGCATTTTGGAGGATTTGCTAATATGTGCTATAACTCCATGAGGCCAGAAAAACTCCACTTGCAGAACTGTTCACACTAACATTAAATGCAAGAATTTCCATTTCTTCTCTTACCCCACACGAAGACAATTATGATAACATAAAAATCTAAAATGTGAATAATTATCTGCTTTGAAGCATTTCTTTACCCTTGAAACATCTGAAGGAAACTTGAGGAGCTAAAAAGCCAGAGCTGGGAATCCGTGGCTTAAAGAATAATGGTCTCTGGCTTGGCACGATGGCTCACGCTTCTAATCCCAGCATTTTGGGAAGCTGAGGCAGGCTTGAACCCAGGAGTTCGAGATGAGTCTGGACAACATGGCTAAACACTATCTCTAGAAAAGTACAAAAATTAGCTGAATGTGGTGGTGAGCTCTCGTAGTCCCAGCTACTAGGGAGGCTGAGGTGGGAGGATTGCTTGAGCTTGGGAGGTAGAGGCTGTATTGAGCTGTGAGCATGCCACTGCACTCCAGCCTGGGCAAGAGAGTGAGAACTTATCTCAAAACTAATAATAATACTCATAATAATACATAAGAATGTTCTCTTATAATCAGTTATTTCTGTTGTAAGACTTAGATGACATTGTCTGATATAAAGGTCACTTAGCACATTGTATATTTCTATGCAGATTTAACTTGAGCAACTCAGATTGACACTCTGTACATTAAAACATCCCTAGGGTCTCTTTCCTCTCAAATACACAAGCAATAAATGGTTAAAATGACCTAAAATTTACATAATAGTCCAGTGATATAAAAGCTACATTAATATATATTTATTGTTTGAACCAGAATATAAATCTTATATGGCTCAAATTAGTCCTTACATTTACTTTTTTATAGTGTGATGGATAAAACTGAAAGAATGGATTGAAATAGGCTTTTCCATGCCAGGATCCTATGCTAATGAGCACATTACCTCATCATTATGAGTCTCAGCTTCTTCATTTTTAAAATGAGAATGATAAACTTTCCCCACCTGTCTCAGAGAGTGTTACAAAGAGGAAAGGAGTAGTTTTTTCAGCATATTTTCTAGAATATAAAGATTTTCTACAGAGCTCATTCTTATTATCATCAATATTAAAAGTACTATTAAGATGACTTCCCCAAAGGTCAGTTAGAATATTTAAGCCATCCTTCAGACCCTTATTTTCTATCTGAAGCAGACATAATGTTACTCACACACTTCAGAAAACAAGTTGTGAAAATGTTAGGTTGACTGCTCTAACATACAAATCTGGAAAATGGAAATGGTATATTTGTCAGCTATGATACCGTAACATGGAATTCACTGAAGCTACACGTACATTTCCAGGATATGTATAGCATTGTCATAGGTGTATTAACCCATATAAGGGCCAATGAGAAAACTTTATGGTGGATTTTCAGGAAGTCTAGGGAAACACTTCTTGTGTCTCAAGTTTTTGAAGATTTATTAGAAGGAAAAAATATTTTGGAATCAGGCTATCACAGATTTAAAGCCATCCTCTGAGAGTTACAATCTCTGTGACCTTCAGTAATTTTCAAATTCCCTATATTTTATTATTATAATTTGTAAAAGTGAGATGATACAGACATGGCTGACTGGTTGGGATGTGTGAGAGATAAAATGCTAATGTTTTGGCAGCGTTTATGGCATATAGTAACCAACGTGCTGTTGAACTAAGTGCCATAGCTACTTCCTAATGATAATTATTCAAACCTTTATAAATCTTTCAATAGTCATGTGGAACATTTCATTTTTATAAGCTGAATTACATATAAATGTGCAAATAAATCAAACTTACCTAATGAATTTATACAGCAAGCAAATACTACCTTTTAAGTTTTACTATATAAATTCTAAGTTAAAATTTTACATCTGTGTAATATGCCCATTTTTCAAATAAGAAAATTGAAAGTCAAAGGTTAAGATGTCTTCCCAGTGACCCCTCTGAGTATACAAATATTCTCTATGTGGGAACACACACACACACACACACACACACTTATACACATGTAATATATATCATTGGTGTATTGGTTTTTTAGAGGGCTAGATCTAAAAGGATAGATGCCTATATAGGGAGTAGTTTATTAAGGAATACTGACTCACATGAGCAGAAGGTAAGGTCCCACAACAGACCATCTGTAAGCTGAGGAGCAAGGAAGCCAATCCCAGCCCCAAAGCTGAAGAACTTGTTCAAAGTCCAATGTTCAAAGGCAGGAAGCATCCTGCATGAGAGAAAGATGAAGGCTGGGAGGCTAAGCCAGTCTATTCTTTTCACTTTCTTCTGCCTGTGTTTATTCTGTCTATGCTGGCAGCCGATTAGATTGTACCCATTCAGGTTGACGGTGGGTCTGCCTTTCTCAGACCACTGAATCTAATGTTAATCTCCTTTGGCAACACCCTCACTAACACACCCAGAAAAAGTACTTTGCATACTTCTATCCAATCAAGTTGACACTCAATATTCACCATCACAATTGGTTAATGGTATTTTGGAGATATCTCCAAGAATTCTAATTAGCTGTTCGTAATCAGGTATCTCCTTTTCCTTATAGTAACCAGGCTTCCTAGTGGTACAAGAAGCAGATCAAAAACATTTAGGATTTAAAAAGACAACTTTGTTGATTAAAATAAGTCTATGGCTTCAGCAGAAGGAATTACCAATAGACAAGTCTGGATTCCTGTCATCCTCCTGGTGGGTAGTGAAATTTTAGGTCCAGTGAAACCTGCAAAGTTACTAAGAATCTGATAGAGAAAGTAAAATTATGAACTTGGATAATGGAAAACCTTCTTATGCAACTGTCTTTATATATTTGTGTGTTCCTTCCATATATATATATAATTTTTTATAAGTTATGAAGAGTTTAGTCTAACCACATACCTAAAAGAAAGTTATAAATAAACAGGCTCAACACCCAGCAAGGAGAGACTTTGTGTAATGTAATAAATTTTTATGTTTTTCCCTGAAATATTCCTACTGGCACAGGACAATGAATGCATACCCCCCCACCGAGATCAAGTGCCTTTGCCTGAAGCAAACCAGATATAAGAACACTCTATGAAGTCGCTTTTTTCATATTAAAAATTCACATACTTCTTGCATTCTGCTCTATAATATATTTTTGCTTATTTTAATATAAAAGTAATGTGTTTTTCTCAAATCCTCAAATAAAATTGATGCTCCAAGAACATTTACAATGTTTTGATTCAGTATAGTAGAGCGGTTATGATTACAGATTCTGCCATGAGACTGCTGAGCTGAAATGTCATCGCCATTCTGTACTAGCTCTGTGACTTGGGGCAAATTGCTTTCACCTCTCTGCCTTGGTTTTCTCACATGTAAAAATGGAGATTATGTTATCCATTATGATAAAAACTATCATCAGTAGTTGGTTTTTTAAGCTTCTGCCACACTTTTAGAGCCTCAAGAGTTGCATGTACCAAAATTTGAGAAAGATAGGTGATGTTAGGATTCTGCTGCTTGAAATGATAAGAATGCCTATTGGAGTGATGTGTAATAGCGTACACACACACGTACACACACACCCATACACACAATTTTATTTCGGTTGTACTCATATGTGGATTTCTGATGCAATCTGAGTAAAGACGTTCAATAATAGGTAAGACTAATTTTATTTAAAGGCCACCATCACAGTCAATAATACTGGGAAGTGTGAATCTTTCTGATGGCCCACCACTATTTTCTGAATTTGCCTTTATTCCTACAATACTCGTAATGAAGTCATTTTTACTTCGTAAAGTTTGGGTGATTATTTTCAACATTCAAGTCTTCAAAAATCTTAGTGTTTTTCTCCTGGAAAACATTGTCAGGCTGCAAATTTTCTGAACTTTTATGCTCTGCTTCCCTTTTAAGTGTAAGTTACAATTACAAACAATTTATTTGTGAAACATAAAACTGAATGCTTTTAACAGTAACCAGGTCATCTCTTGAATGCTTTGCTACTTAGAAATTTATTCTACCAGATGCCCTAAATCATATCTTTAAAGTTCAAAGTTCCACAAAACTCTAGGACAGGGCAAAATGCCATCAGCCTGTTTGCTAAAACATAGCAAGAGTCACCTTCGCTTCAGTTCCCAACAAGTTCTTCATCTCCATCTGAGGCCACTGCAGCCTGGACTTTATTGTCCATATCACTATGAGCATTTTAGTCAAAGCCATTCAACACGTCTCTAGAAAGAGCCAAACTTTCTCACATCTTCCTGTCTTCAGAGCCCTCCAAGTCTATAGGAAGTCCAAACTTTCCCACATTTTCCTATCTTCTTCTAGGCCTTCCAAACTGCTTCAACCTCTGCCTGTTACCCCATTCCCAAGTCACTTCCGCATTTTCATGTATCTTTACAGCAGCACCCCACTACCTGGTACCAATTTACTGTATCAGTCTGCATTCACACTGCTAATAAAGACATATCTGAGAGTGCATAATTTATAAAAGAAAGAGGTTTAATTGACTCACAATTCCACACAGCTGGGGAGGCCTCACAATCTTGGTAGAAGCAGAATGAAGAGCAAAGTCATGTCTTACATGGCAGCAGGCAAGAATTTGTGTCACGGAAGTCTCCTTTATGAAACCATCAGATCTCGTGAGGTTTATTCACTATCCCAAGATCGGCATGGGAAAGACCTGCCCCCATGGTTCAATTACTTCCCACTAGGTCCCTCCCACAACACATGGGAATTAAGGGAGCTACAATTCAAGATAAGATTTTGGTGGGGACACAGCCAAGCCATATCACCTATATAACAAACCTGCACATCCTGTACATGTGCCCTGAACTTAACATTTTTAAAAAAGGAAAAGAAAATGAAGGGGCTCTCACCAGAATGTTAAATATTATGGGGGAATAGTCCCAGGAATTCTCAAAGTCCAGTTTCACATTTGTAGTAAGAGTTTGTAATTTATGTTAATCCAGCTTCATTCTATAGGCTTGTAGTTGTCCTATTTTCCGATATTTTCACATGGTAAATAGTATGTAACCTGCAAAAACCCATATAACTAATTGCTTGGGAAAATCCCTGAAAAAAGTCACTGATAAGAGATTAGCATAGAAAAAAAACGTGTTCAAGTCCTCAGGAGCTCTTTAGATTTTTTTGGCGAACTGTGCAGAATATATCATAATGCCCTTTAAACCATGTTAATAAAATTAAAGGACATGTGCCATTGTGTATGTTATAGAGCTCAGGAGAAAATAATGCAGTGCATTCAAAGTAATCTCCAAGGAGAGTGTGGTCATCCTTTTGTTACCTTTATTAGAATCATCCTTCATAATCTTTTTAAATTGAATATTTAGTTTACCATTTTTTCATGTGGCATTCAAATTTTTTTTTTCTTTTTTCCTTTTTGAAACTGATCCAGTAGTCAATACTAGATATAGCTTATTCAGTTTTAGGAAGCTGGCTCTGGCTGAAGAGACATATACATGGAAGACTAAGTCAATAAATGTTTTAATAGTATAGTGTGCTCAATTTATCCCCTAGGGTCAATGAGTTTTTTCTCCAACCAGATTCTGAATCTACAACTTTTTGACAAAAACATAGAGATTTGTAAAAATGCCTAGGGATCTACATATTGTATCAAATAAGATGTTACTGAGTAATTAATGCTAACTAAATATTGGTCCTGAAGTCAATCACTTTTTTAAAATATAAATCCCTTTAAGTACTCTGAAAGTAGCAGTGAAAATAAGCAGTTATACTCTGTTTACTTCAGAACTAAAGCAATAAAGTCACCTGCCAAGGTGCCCTTGCAATAGGTCTGAACAAGATCTATTTGATTATTTGAAGCTAATTGCCTTTGTACAATCAACACAGTCCAGGTAACAGTGGTTTATAGTAAGTGATTCAAAATCCAAATCATCATCATCATTATAATTACCATTTAGATACCTACTGTGTGGAAAGAATTTCATACAGATTATGCACATTTTTCCTTAAAATTTTTTATAACAATTCTCCTAAGTAAGAGGGTAATTTCAGTAGAAAATCTGACTCTTGGAATTGTTATGAAGGTTAAATGGGTTAATAAACTTTTTAGTGTAGTGATGACATATATTACCTGTTTTTACTATCAAAAATGATGGGTGAGTCTACTGGGGCTCAGAAAACTGCTATTGTGGCTTAAATTCATTTAAGATCTTATGATGAACAGGGTATAAAAGAAAAATTAGAATATCGATAATGAATAAAAAAGCAACAAATAGGATAAATCATAAACCATGCAGAAGAAGTGAAAACTTAAGAACTCAAACCACATATGTACTCTATGACTCTATATCCTTATAAACAGTGATATGAGTCTATGACTGGTGTTATAGAATTTGATGACAAGGCAAAGACAGTTAGGTAAGTTAGAATGTAATAAGTTATCAGGGAACCCTAAATCTGTTACTTATATTACAAATATTTGAAACTCTGTGATTTGTATGGCCCCCTTTTTCTGAAGGAAAAGGTAAAAGAAAACAGCTATATATATTCGATCTTCATATCATATGTTACAAATACAATATAGAAGTGGCTTTTGAGATTGCCAAACATACTATTTTGAACTTGGATGGAGTTTAAAGATTACTTAGTATTTTCCACTATATGTTCCATGGAGGGATAGAGGGATGAAAGGAGGACTTTTCCATGACTAAAAATATTTCCGTGATCATTACTTTCAAAGAATGCCATATGAAGTATGGTTTAAAATTAATTTCATCATATTTTGTTTTATGCTTTAGTATTTCTCAGAGCTATTATAAAAATATGTAACCTGTACTACCTAACAAATAACATGCAATATTTATTGAATGAAATGCAAGATACATAAATTTTTTTTTTTTTTTGAGACAGCATCTTGCACTTTTGCCCAGGCTGGAGTGCAGTGGCACTATCGCGGCTCACTGCAAGCTCCGCCTCCCGGGTTCACTCCATTCTCCTGCCTCAGCCTCCAGAGTAGCTGGGACTACAGGCGCCTGCCACCACGCCCAGCTAATTGTTTATACTTTTAGTAGAGACAGGGTTTCACCGTGTTAGCCAGGATCGTCTCGATTTCCTGACCTCGTGATCTGCCCGCCTCGGCCTCCCAAAGTGCTGGGATTACAGGCATGAGCCACCGTGCCCGGCCAGGATGCATAAAATTTTAAAAGTTCTTTGTGACACTTCAAAAGGGAAATTAATACAAAGACCTTTAAAAACAAATTTGGGCTGGAAATTATTTTTGTATCAGAGTATTCTCCATGACTAATATGCACAAATCACATTGGGGAATGCTGGTTTGGTCAAACCATTTTATTTGAATACGAGGGAGCTATGGCTGATAGAGAGATAGCAACATGTTTAAGGTCACACTTGTATTTAATTTTTCAGGAAGACTTCCACTTCCTGAAAAACATTAACAACAATGGAATCCACCTAAATGCCCATCAGTAAATGAATGAATAAAGAAAATATGTAAAATATACACAATGGGATACTATTCATCCCTAAGAAAGAACAAAATCCTGTCATTTGTAACAACATGGAAGACGCTAACAGACATTATGTTAAATGAAATAAGCCTGATGTAGGAAGACAAACACCATGTGATCTCACATATATGTGCTTTCTAAAAAAGTTGATCTCATGGAAGTAGTGAACAGAATAATGGTTAACAGAGGCTGAGCTGCTTAGTGGGGAGTGAAGGAGTAGGGGATATTGGTTAAAGGAGTGAAGGAGTAGGGGATAATTACAATTAGGAAAAAGGAATATTTTAAATGGAATATTTTTAAATATCCAGATGGGGCAAAATTTTATAGAGATAGAAAGTAGGAAAGTCGTTGCCAGGGCCTGGGGGTAGAAAGGAGAGCATAGATGGGGACAGGAAGAGAAATCAATCATGACTATGAATCGTTATGGAGTTTCTTTTTAGGGTGGTGATGAAAATGTTCTACATTTGTGGTTATTGTTACACAACTCTGTTAACATGCTAAAATACACGGGGGTGTACATTTTAAATGAGTGAATTGTATGATATGTAAACTATATCTTACTAAAACTGTTTAAAAAGCAACAACCTCCCCCCAAAATCTTAACTTTTCACAGGTGAGATGCCCATGTTTAAAAAAAAATAACTTTTTCAAAGTGTATTCAGCACTAATACAGCTATTTGAAAAGTAAGACAAATCATTCACGACTTCCATTTCTTTGAAGTGTGTCAATTATCTAATTGTTGCTAAATACCTTGATAGTTATTTTCATATTGTATTATTAAATTTGACAGAATAAATTGAGTTAATAAACATTTAAGTTGAGTAGGTAGAGACACCTACTTTGGCATATCCTATTAGTTATTGTGATGAATTGTCCCTACATTTTACTCATTTTTTAAAAATCTAGTACAATAACACTGAATTAACACACTGAATTATTACTAATTGTAATACACTTTTCAAATATTAAATTCTGATTTGTAACAGTTCTGAAATTAGCATATGAAATTCAAAGCAGCCAATGAAATGGAAAATCTTAAGAGCCTAAGAGAGTTTGAAATATGTCATAATGAAATCTTAGTTCCACTTCAATTTTCTCTGTTCCCTAGAAGTGCAAGTTACCAAATCCATTAACAAACTATAACATTGATTTTTCTATAATCCATTATATTCCTTGCATTTTTAAGTGTTTTCCCTGTTCATTGTTATAGAAAATGTTCTAAAAATGAACATTGAATTATTTATGTTGCATTTAGTTCTCCTTAATTCAACTGTTTAAAATTGTAATTGGTATTCTGTTTGGTTGGCATGTATTTAAAATGCTGTCCCCAGATCTAACTTATGAAATATTCTGTTGGTTAAATCAAGTAAGGGAAGGAAAGGACTCAAATAAGATTTTGAAAATACGTATAAACACATGGAATATACTGAAGTCTTTGCTTATTGAATGCAGTTTGCAGGAAACACTGCCTCATTCTGTATACCACACACATACCTATGTTCATCAGAATTCACTAACCCTAGAAGTTAAAATAATTAATAATTAGATATAGACTGATATAATATGAAGATCATGGCCTTTGTGATTAAATGTGTTTTGATTTATATCTTAAATCCATGGTTAATGAAATTTATATTTGAGAATGTTAATTAATAGCACTGAAACAAATTTCCCAATATAAATGGAAGGGTTGGTTTATTTACAATGTAGCTAATAAATATAAAGGAGGCATTTAACTAATGTTAGTTCTTCTCTAGGAATTATTTCCTTCATAGGAGGGCGCATATTCATTCTGTAAGATATACTAAAGTAACATGACTGCAGGATGACAATTGCATACAGAGAACTAAGAACACAAGAACCAGGACAAGTAGCCTACATTTTGCATTCTAAATTTATCTTTAGTAATTACATGAATGTGACCATAATTCCATTCTTTTCCAAAATTGAGACCATTTAATGATAAGACTAATTCATTTCACATATGAAATATTAAGTTTTTACTGAAACCATGACCTCTTTATGAGTTTTACTCTTTATATTTTTATTTTACTAAGAATTATAGATAAACTCAAACATGAGTTAAACATCAATGATGAGCCATTCATTATATGTGATGCTTTCTTATACTATATAGTTTAGAGCCAGAGAAAGTAATATTTAAATTTCAACTTTAGGAAAGATGACAATTATATAGCCACAAGGGTAAGGGGAGTTATTTTCAGATAAAATTGACTTGAGAGGAAAGTACAGAAAATAGTTTTTAAAAACTCCCATCACTCTAGTATTAGTTACTGAATATATTGGAAATGTCAACTTCAATACACATTTTACAGGTGACTCAGTGTGTGGTGGAAATACAATGCAATTTGGGGCAGGTCAAATTTCAGTTAAGTTGGAAGACAAGTACTATGTAAATTTGAGTCCTTATGTTTAGTTAGCACTAGAAGCCTAAGAAGAAAATACCAACGGAGTAAAACAATTACAGCCTAAGTGCTGAAAAACTTGGTATTTATAGAAGGATAGAAGAAGAAAGTAAAAATGAGCAGCCAGAGAAATAAGTGTAAATCAAGAGAAAGTTATGATACCACAGGTATCAAAAAACTGTATTGGGTTAAGATTAAGAGAGTGGCTAATTGTTGCAAGGATGGCAGAGAGCTCAGGTATCCCTGTAGTTGAAATGTCCATTGAACTTTTCAACACAGAAGTCACTGGCTTTAGGCTAGCAAGTTTGATAGAATGTTCGAGGCAGCATTTATACTGGAGTAGATTTAACAGCGTTAATAGTAACAGAAGACATATAGACTGCTTGGATAATCCCAATATTACTTCATTTTGAACATGGGCAAGGTCATCTCTTCTCAGGCTCCATATAAATAGCAGAAAATAAATGGTTTAAAAATATCATCAAGTTGATGAGGACCAATGACAAGCAGCCCTTCAGGCTTAAGATTTAAAGAGTTGCTTGTAAAAGCAAATAGGTAACTAGTTAAGTGACAACAATATGCATATGCTTTCAATATGGGTAAACATTAACATGGACTTAAATTCTAGTGTATTTCAAAAAAAAATCTGATTCCATGTTAGACTTTTTAGTGTAAAGTCTAGAAAATGTACCATTCAAGAAATAAAATTGGTCATATTTAGATTATACAGTACATTTTAGAACTTAACCCTTTTTAAATGTAGTTCAGGAAAGCCTGAGTTCTAGGAAGAAAAATTAAGATAGAATTTACAAGGAGAAATTAATAGGGAATAAAATGAAATATAAAAACCGTTTATAATATTTTATCAACATTAAAGAAATGTATAGTTACTATTGAACCAATAGTAGACAAATTCAGAATGAAACTTCATCAAATATTTGGAGATAATGAAGGAAAAAATTTTAATATCTCTGCTTATTAAAGCTGGAGAAACAATAAAAAAGATGAGACAGAAGATGGTGTCTACAGAGAGCAGATAATAAAAATCCAACATTTTTATCGCTGAGAAGTTTAATAAAGTAAAATGCTTGTGCAAAAATAAAATAAAATAAAGGAATATTTGAAGAAATCCTTGTCAGTCAGTCTTATTAAAAGTCTATTCTGATGATTTAAGATTTCCCTTGATAGGCCAGGCACGGTGGCTCACGCCTGTAATCCCAGCACTTTGGGAGGCCGAGGCGGGCAGATCATGAGACCAGGAGATTGAGACCATCCTGGCTAACAGGGTGAAACCCGGTCTCTACTAAAAATACAAAAAATTAGCCAGGTGTGGTGGCGGGCGCCTGTGGTCCCAGCTACTCGGGAGGCTGAGGCAGGAGAATGGCATGAACCTGGGAGGCAGAGCTTGCAGTGAGCCGTGATAGTGCCACTGCATCCAGCCTGGGTGACACAGCAAGACTCTGTCTCAAAAAAAAAAAAAAAGATTTCCCTCCATATCAAGTCATGTAAAAGAACAAATCTTTTATCAGTGAATTACCCTTTGTTAAGTTGTGCTTCATAACAAATAATTTCAAAGTCTCAGTGCATTACAACAATATATATCTTCCTAAAATGTTATGTTTTTTGTAGATCAGCTGCTATAACTTTTCTGGGGTGTAGGATGGGTTCATATTAGCTCTCTGACTCTTATTTCTGGCTAAGAAACAGACGGTTTCTTGGTGGTGAACACAAAAAATATGAGAGCAAGAAGCTGAACCAAATTTCTTAATAACAGTAAAATCTTTTTGCTCAGCTATGTCATATATAATATCCTTTCACATTTCACTGATGAAAATAAATCATATGGTCACATCCAACTAACAGTTTGTTATAGGATTATCCCCTCTTAGGGTTAATAAAAGAGAGTGAATGTTTGTGAGTCATACACTATACCACATTAGATATAATCTGGTAATGTGTTTGAGTTTTAAATATATAAAGAAGTTACTTTACATATATGCTTTTCTATATATTCCATATTGTATACGCACATACATAGTTAATATTGAACTAATAGTAGACAAATTCAGAATGAAACTTCATCAAACATTTGGAGATGATGAAGTAACAAATTTTAACATTTCTGCTTTTTAAGGCTGGCAAAACAATAAAGAAGATGAGAAAGAAGACGGTGTCTATAGACAGCAGAAAATATATAAAAGAACAATATATAAAATAAGGAGTATACATAAAAATATATCTGGAAAGAGTAACTAACATTGAATCTTCACAAAAAAGAGTAAATTTACTAAATAAATGAACATCTCCCCATCTTCAGAATTTACTTACAAAACAATGGTATCAGAATGAAATGGAACCGTATATACAGAGTTCCTGAAAAATAATAATTTTAAATTATTTTATTGTTTATGAGAATAAACAGCATAAGACATAAAATAGTTTAGATGAATTACTTCTTAAATAATCTTCATGATAAAAATGTTGAAGACATATATCAGAGTGTATTAAGAGGTAAATTAGAGTAACTTTTTTAGGCTGGCATAAAGTGATCATTATGAAGTTTTGAAAAATAGCACGATGTGGAAATTTAATTTAGCAGTGTTGTAAATGTAGTTGCAAAACAGGATGTTGGTGAAAATAATAACGTAATGGTAGAAATCTGGCTGCAAATTTCATGGTATGTAAATCAAAACCAGTAATTAAAGTGGAGATTGTCTAGAGGAAGTAATATAATAGTACATTACATTTTAAATAATGAATTCAACATAGAAAAGAGATAGAGTACAAGTAATTTGAGAATATGAGTTTATGCATACTTACAAATCTCAATCTTTGACATAAGTAGACAACAATAATATGCATTAGTTTATAAGTAGGGAAAAATTCAATGAAGAATACTTAATGAAATTAAAACTGAATGGTTTAAATCAAGTTTTTAAATTCACAACTTTGCCGATTAGCAATTTGAAATGAGAGCAGTTGCATAGTTGTTCTAGTCCAAATCTTGACTGGCTAATCTTGGTTGAGCTCACTTGTACATCTGAGGTGAGTTGGTTTGGTATGTAAGTTTATAATGCCCTCAACTAGGATTTCTGGGAAAAGAGATCCACATGGCCTTTCAACCTAATGTCCCCAGAAAGTCTCATTTTGTGAGTAATAAATCTTTTGATATGTTCTCGATGAATGTTAAAGACTGAAAGTTTGTGTCCTTCCAAAAATTATTATTTTGAAGCCCTAAAGCCCAGTGTGGCTGTATTTGGAGATGGAGCCTCTAAAGAAGTAATTAAGAAGAAATAAGGTCATAAAGATGGGCTGTGTTCTGATAGAATAAGTGTTTTTCTAAGAAGAGACACCAGAGAGCTTACTCTCTTTCTCCCTCCACACATGAACAAGGAAAACATTTGAGCATAGGGGAGATGTTGACACCTAAAATCCAAGAGATAAGACCCCATTATGAAACCTACCTTGCTGATACTTTAATCTGGGACTTTCTAGCTCTAGAATTTTAAGAAATAAATTTCTGTTGTTTATACCACCCAGTCTATGATGCTTTGTTATAGCAGCCTGAGTAGGCTCATACACTGAGCAAGGGACATCATCAGTCCTCACACCCAAACAAAATTTTGGGTACAGAATCGATTATATTTACTGTGGGGTAGTGTAAACATTTGGCAAGGTGAGCAGGACACACAAGTGATGGTCACCACAACCAAGGACCTTTCTTCTATTGTTTTTGTTTGCTAACAGACTCTGTGGCCAGCAGGGGAGAATGGACTTTGGGGTGCTAGTATGCTTTCTGAGCTGTGCTGCTGCCTACTTCAGAGCTTGTGATTTGGGCTGTGTTCATTTGCTGAGTCCTGACAAGGCTCTGTTATAGATTTAACTTAATTATCCTGGATTGGAACTTTCTAGAGTTGGCATTTAAGGGCTAGAGTATGACATTGGGGCCATCATGAATATGGCCCTAGTTGTGTGTCTTGGCCCAGTCCTATCTCTGTCTTAGATAGAATCATGTGTCTTCATTCTGGCATAAGCCATGACTGATGATTGGCTTAGGGGAGCAACTTTAGCCTGTGACTGTGTTTGTTTGTTTTTTTGTCTTAACAAGGCATTGGCTTTCATTCTGTACAGTGCTTAAGGGAGAGACTGAAAACCTATGCCACACACAGGCCAGTCATGTGGTCAGTAGGAAACATAGTCACCATATGGCACTCTGAGGTCCACATTTCTAAAAGGAGATGGCTGTAATCACCCTTCAAAATGCCTTTGATATTCCTAATACTCAGGCTTATAAAGGAAGATGCACATGGCACCCACATGGCGCAGCCAAGAGGTTAATTAAACCTGAATTAAGTCTGGGATCCCTAAGCCCAGTAAAGCAACCATTGCCATGGAGAAGACCTCTAACCATGATGAGTTTCCTCAGAGGAAAAAACTTACAAATATTAGCAGGATAGAGAGGACTTGCCCTTTGAGGTATGTCCAGTAACCACATAGTAAAAATGAATAAGCAATAGATACATTTTTTTTAAACTGACTAAAATGGAAGAAAAAAATCTTTGTAAAAAACATCAATGATTTTTCCCAAACTGGAAATCCAGAATATGCTAAAAATAATTAACACAGCAAAAACGTAAAAGGGCATTGAATGGCTTTCGCACTTCAAAACACGGGTTCCGTATTTACTTTAACATCTGCTGAAATACACCAATTAGCAAAACTTCTGTGTCTTTATCAACACCAGAACATGAATGACAGTTACATTTGGAAAAATCTGAGAATGTGATGTATCCCCTCTCCTCACAGAGGAGTTAACAAACAAAATAGCAAACAGGAATGGCTGCAATTAACCATCAGAACTACTGCTTTGCCTAAATTTTCTATATTCATGGAGCTCATTGTCCCCATAATAAGGACATGGGTTCTGACAGAGCAAATAATATATTCAGTAATAATAACATTCTGACATAACAAGTATTATAATACATTAAATAAAATTAAATATACACTTAAATGTACACTTCTATAAATGTGACACTCAAAACCATGTGTATAAAATGGAATTCCATGGCCTTCCCTTCTGGTTAAAATAAGGAAAATAATGGACCTTCATAGATGTCATTTTCTAACCCTAGAACCTATACATTATTTTATATTAATTATTATACTATATTACTAGGAGAATTCAAGCAGCAGATGAAATTAAGGCTGCTAATCAGCTGATGTTAAAATAGGGTTATCCTGGATTATCTGTGTGGGTCAACATAATCTCAAGGGTTCTTAAATGTAGAAGCTGAGACAAAAGGGAAGGTTAAGGTAATGTGTGAAGAACTTGACCCACAGCTGCTGGCTTTGAATACTGAGGAAGAGGGCCATGACTAAAGGAATGTGGGCAACCTCTAGATTCTGGAAAAACCAAAAGAAAAGATTATCCCCTAGACTTTTCAGAAGGGATTTTGGCCCTCTCAAAACCTTGATTTTAGCCCAGTGAGGCCCAGTTTGGGAAATGGAACTCTACAGAACTATAAGATAATAAATGTATATTGTTTTATGTAACTAAGTTTGTGGTTATTACAGCTGCTGTAGAATACCAATACACGGCTGAAATTAAAACAGGACCTTCAAGAATTCTAACAAGACCTGCTTAGAAAAGGGATGATTATCTCCATTGCTTCTCTGTTTAATAGCACCTTTTGGCCTGTTCTTACACATAGAGAGAATAAATGGAGTCTCATGGTGAATTGCTGGAACTTTATTGCCATTGTTTCAACCACTGAATTTTTCATGTTAAATCTTATTGAAGCTAGTGACTCCATTGAATCATCAGCTGGTAATTGTTATGTTATTACAGATTTGTCTAAAATGTTTGTTTCCCTGCATTTTTCAATGCCTCTCAGGTACAGTTTTCTTTCCCTAGGATACCCCTGAGGAATCTCAACAGCCCTGCTATCACACTCAATCTTTGCAAGCAGCATCTTAACCTCATCCAGCATTCTTGAAGAAAACAGATATGGGCATTACATTCATGTTGTCCTCCCCAGGGAGATTCATTTGATAAACTCATTCAGTACATACTAATACTCACAAATGATCTCACAAAAATGGATGGGATATGATTTTCCCCAGTGTAGAAGAGCATATGACTTTCACTAAATTCTTGGCATCATTTGGTTCTCAAGGGCTACTCCATCTTAGAAAATGTCAAGAAAGAGTTATTGACCTGCTCAGAAATCACATTTTAATTATAAATTCAATATCTTTGGAAACATTTTGGATTCTGGAGGTATTGCCTTTCCCGTATGCAAATTTTATATAATTCTATTATTCTATTACTTCAAATCAGCCCACTTTAAATAGACAACCCCTCAAACAATGGGTTCTAGAATCTGTGCACATTACAATGTAGTAGGCACTCCATTGCAATATAATGGGAACTTTCATTAGTGACCACCAGAGACTGCTTCAACAAACTCTCAATAAACAAGTTTCAACAAACTCTCTTTATGCTTACTGAAGTCTCTAGATCACCTACAATGGCTACAAATTGCTCAGGGTTCCTATACAATAAAACTACCCTCTTCAGTCCCACATTATACAACATAGAGTGAAAGCCAGCCACATATTGGGCTCTTCTGGAGATGGAGACTCTTGCAGGCTCTTCATTATTCATGCCTGTATTTGGAAATATTAGGCCATAAGCTTGTATAACCATCATAACCTCCTGTTCAAATGGAAGTGTTCACTGTAGGTTAGAGCCCAACCTAGGCACTCTGGTGTATGCCACCTGTATAAAGGGGTGACCTAATCTCTCCTCAGTTCTTTTCCAGATACAATGATGCCAAATGATGTCATCCATTTCCAAGACCCTTTGGTCACCTGTGGAGCCTTTTGAGATCACGAGTGAATAGCAAAGGTAGTTCATACACTTTACAGATGGTAGTGCCACCATCACACATGATGATGCTGAATGGAAGGCTGCCAATTTTTACCCTTTAACTAGATCAGGATAACTGATAAAGGAAGAGACCCAAGGATTGGCCTGGTTCCCAAAACTTCAAAAAATCATTTTAGCATTGGATATTGTGCCCATTTTACAGTCTTGGGCCACTGAAAATGGCCCTGTGGTCTGTACAATGGCAACAATTGCTTATCCAGACTTTTCCCCTGAGGGGTAAAGAACTCTAAGAATTTATTGCTTCACAGCTACCCAACATATACATCAATGTTACACATCTCTCTGTGTACACTAATACCAAAATATAAGGCCTCATCAAGACAGTTCTTACACCTTCTGAACTTCAAATGTTATGGTATTGTTTATATTTCTTGGGTAAAGAATGCAGTAAAAATTTGAAAAAAATAAATTCTCCTTAAATGCACACTCTGTTTTCCCAATGCCCTCACCAAGTTGGCAGGTTCCAGGAATTGTCCATCTTCAAGGAAATTCAAGGCACGATTACGAGAGAGCAGTCTCCTAGCAGCAATAACTTTATATAAAAGCAGACAATCAAGATTGAGTGATTGTGTGGCCTGATCACCTTTCGGATATTGTGCATTACGAGCCAGCAGGCATTTTACCAGCAAAGTAGTCACTCTAATTTCCTGCTTTCATTTTGGAAATCTTACTTTACAGGATTAGACTCTTCTTTAGTGATTGAACATGATAAAATACCCTAGTGTTAATAGGTCTAGATTTTAAAAATTTACTAAATTTTAAGGAATTTTAAGTAGCTGGTTTTATTGAGTATCATGATATCATTGTGGAATTGGCCTTTCTGTGTGACTTTCAAATGTAATTTATTAATATATGAATAAGGCAGTATACAATTTGGTTGTTTATTAAATTAGTTTTCTCTTATATATGTGGATACCTATGTAGAAAAGAAAATTATAATTATCATTTCTGCCCTGTGTATATAATAGAAATAAATATATAAAAGAATAATGCTGATATATTATTAGGTCCATATTAAATAATAGAAAATAAATAAAAGAGAGGAAACTCTCTTTTCATTTCTTTAGCCCAAGTTAAATTAGCATCCATAGCTCAGCATTTATGATTGCCATTGAGGTATGTATTCAATGGACTAGCCCACTTTTTCTTTAATTTAACATTACACTATAAAATAGTTCTCATTTATTAGATTTCAGAATTGCCATGTAATTGTAATATATTATTTATAGAGCTCCTTACAAATATTTTCCTATAATAACATGGCTCATAGAAGTGACAGCTGTGACATACTGCCAGCATCATAGGGATTCATTACGGCTGCAATTTTTCAGGATCGCAGATGAGGTATAGAGATAAAAGGTGGTATAAAACTAGGAGAATATAGCCTCACAGTTTGTTTTGATGCACAGTTTTATAATGGGGAGTATTTTTAAAATCACTCCCCTACCAATGAATGTGAGGATGCACTACAATTTTTTCTCATGGATATTGACTTCCAAAATTTTGTTGTTTTAAATTCATCTGTTTAAATAGGCAAACCCTGCATAATTTATTTTTTTTTTAATTTTATGTTTAATTTTTAAAACAAATACCCAGTTATTCAAATGCTGGGTAGAAATAAAGCATTTTGTTTGTCTTGTTTTTCTTTATATTTTTGAGTTAGATTGTTGTCCAGAAGTACTGTACCTATTACAACTACTTTGATCCAGTTTAATGTATGAATCAACATCAGATAGCTATCTGGAGGAGTAGGTATTAGCAGTTATTATATTACTTTCTAACTCAGTTGGCAAAATTGGCACCCTGGGATAATTTATATTTCTGTGATCACTACTGCTTCTATGAGCAGAGCACATAATTTAGGCCTAAGCCAAGCAACACACTGTATGACTTATATTCATTGGTTGGTTAAGAGAGCAGTATAAATTAAATCTATCAGCATATATGCCAGTACTATTCACTGGGAATTCTAGACTAAAATTACTTACTGTTTGTTGTGAGTGACTTGGGGTAAATGTGGTCACTAGAGCTGCTGTCTGTCATCTAGAGGTTCAAAAGAGAGAGACTTTCTAAAACTGAAGTCAACACACAGTGAGAAGTGCTGAAAAATATTGAGCAAGATATCCTCTGTCCACATGGACCAAAACAAAGCAAAATAAATAAATTACTACTTAATGAGGGAACAATTTCTTTGGTGGTTTGTTTAAGTCAACTTGAATTGAGTTTGACTTAATGAGAAAACAATTCATTTGGTTGTTTGTTTTAGTCAACTTGACTTGAGTTTGGTAACTTTCAAGTAAACAAGCTCTAACTATCATTTACTGTGAAGAGCATTGTTAAGTGCTAATTCAAAAAAATCCAATAGCCATACTTGGGAAGAGTCTGATGAATAGAAGAAAAGATCAACTATGTGTTTCACAGTAAGCAGAAGGTCAAGATAACCCAACTTTTATAACGTCATTCTTTATGCCCTGATGGAGGAGTAAAAGGGCATGTGGAGAGAGCTTCACTTGGGTATATCATGCTGGGTCTGCTATTTCATTTATCATTCTCCTCATGCCAAGACATTTTTTAGCGTTCAAAGAAAATGGAATAGTTCCTATGTCCCAATGTAAACATGATTTTTATCTAGCTATACAAATAGAAAAAAAATAGGCCCACCATAGTTCCTTTTTTCTTTTTCGTTTCTTTACCATTTAATTTTTGAAGGACAATTCCTTGCAGAATCACTAAGATATATCTTTTAGAGCAAAAAAAAAAAAAAAAAAAAAAGATGTCGTTGTCCTCAAGTAGACAGTTGCTGTGAGAGATGGACCCAAAGATCCATATAAAATAACTGACTTTGAAAAAAACAACAAAGTTATTTCAGTTCAAGAGTGTCATTTATGATATATCCATCCAAGTATCTACATATCTATCCATCTATCTATCCATCCCTGTCCATCTGTTTATCTATTATATCTATCTTAATTATATATTTAAATATTTTTATTTAAATATCTTTACAATTATGACATTTTTCAAACATTTTATAATAAGCTTTAGAAGTTAAAATCATCATCCTTTTTCTTTCACTCTTATTTTGTTCTTATTTCAAAGTCTGATACAATTTCTAAGTTAATTCCCAAAAGGGATCCTTCTGTCTACTGTAATTTATGTCTTTTATCTTCACTTTAAATGTAGCATCATTTTATTTAGCAGATCTTATGTTCCTGGCACTTCTGCTAACAATTCTCTATCTTGATTTAAAATTACCAGAATGTCAGAAAAATAAGCTGTCTTAAATTCGCACGATTTTTGTTACCTCTTTTCATTTATATTTTTGCCCTTTACCTAAAAACCCACAAAGAATCTGAGACAAAATCATAGCTATATTTTTAT
Organism: Pan paniscus; assembly: GCF_029289425.2. Taxonomy (NCBI): domain Eukaryota; kingdom Metazoa; phylum Chordata; class Mammalia; order Primates; family Hominidae; genus Pan; species Pan paniscus. Next base: position 40,596,306 of record NC_073258.2, on the reverse strand, counting down.
AATGAACTTTGGCTAATTTTGAGTTTTATTTTAAAATTTGTAGTGTTTTAAACTTTGGAATTGGGTAGAATTGAGAATTAAAAACTGGAATTGATAAACTTGGGTACAAGTTTTTAAAGACAGAAATCTAAATAGAGTAGTCTTGGCTAAATCTTTCTTTTCTTCTATCAATTTTATAATTATTTAATACCCTGATTTCTCTACAAATAGAGTTTTGGTGTTTCAGACCTGAAGCACTTTTTATTTTTCTTTGGTTGAGGCTAGTTAAACTTAATCATCTATGCTTATATAGAATAATACACATTCCTTACCTTATCCCTGTTTTCTTATGTGAGATTTATTCATGTTATTACTGAAGTGCACAGAATAGAGAAAATTATCTTATTATTTTATTGTGCTAATTGTGACTTTGTCAATCAAAATATACAAAGATTATAATATAAAATATGAAGTAAAACGTGAGCCACGAGGGGACACACTAAAAATGACTTTCCCCCACTCTTGATATTCTTATACATGTTTTAGTTGTTAGTCTTGTTAATGAGAGATGATAAGACTGATGGGGAGTGTGAAGGGGATTGGAAGCAGATATTGGGAGGAAAAAAGCATCTACTCTTTGTAAATTTGCTAAAAGTTTCTTTATTTTATATTGTTTGTCATGATACCTCTAAAATTTTCTAATTTTCAATGATGAAAACTTCTTTCTAATTCTGGAAATTAGCCCCAAAAGTGGGACAGTTACAGCCACAAAGAAATGAGCTAAGGGTATGTAGACAAGTAGGTTGAAAGCATGAGGGAATTTTAAGGAAAGATAAAGAATATCCCTAGCTGTAAGAACAAGAAAAAGAAAGAAGTCCACTTTCCCTAAGCTAGATGGATCTGCTTTGAGAGAAAACATTCAAAGGGCAACAGCTTCCTGAAGGCAGCAGTTGTTTCTGTTTATATTTATACCTCTTACATTTCATGCAGTACTGCCAAGTGGTAGCTACTCAAAAAAAAAAAAAAAAGATTAATGAAGTAAACTATATATGACTGGGTCAACCTGAATATTTGTTCTTTAGATAAGCAAACTGAATTTCAGAGACCGAAGCAACTTGAGGTTTGTAGCAGAGATGGGACTCCCATGTTGGCCTTCTGACTGTCTGTATGGCTTTCCTTCCATTCTGCTTGGAATGTGGCAGGCCCATTCATTTAAAAACTGGAAATTTTATTATATATTTTCTGATGTTGATTATGTACTAAAATGTTCATTCATTCATACTTTCTTTCTCAAAGGCTTTAGACCTATCTAGACTAATGCTTTTAAACTATTCTCTCCTCAATAATCACTTGTAAAATCATTAAAGGCAATGATACTGTCCAGGGCTGCTTGCAGTATAAGGCTTTGATCCCCAAACACTTGCTATTGTCATACTTCCAAAGCCATATCAGTTAAACATTCAATCTAATTAAATACATTTTCTCTCCTGTTATATAGAAATTCTATAGCTGCCATTGAATATAAGTATAGAGACTCTTCTGTAAAATGTACATTCTCTTTGAATTTTGCACTTAATTGCATGATTGTATAAATCTTCTACCACCCGTCCATGTATACCAAGATTAAGAATGTCATATATTTACATCAAAAATAAAAAACAGAACCAGAGATGTGAAGTGACTTAAAAAAATAACATAGAGGCTAATCGATGTAGAATTGCTCCTCCTTCCCCTCAAATTCATTCCAATTTTCCTTCAAAGTCTTAGTTATGATAAAACTTCTGTATATACCTATAGATTGCATAAATATAATTGAATCTGGAACATTTATTTACATACCATAAAAAGATACAGCTTATCAAATAATAGCTTATCAAAATAACAATGAAGGTATTTATTCTTCAAAGAATTGTCATCTTATGACTAGAAAATGTCTGCATATTTCTTCAGTGTTATAATGTTCTAATTTATTTTTAATTAAAAATAATAAGTGTTTTTAGTTCACTTAGATTTCTTTGGGTTAACACAAAATAAATTTTGGTAAATGTAAATACATTTAGTTCACAAAATGTTATTGTGTGATGCTATTTTCTCAATAGAAAAATCTTACAACTACTTTATTGTTGCCAATTTTCTACATCAATAAATATTAAAAGAGCTTTAAATATATTTTCATATGTATTTAAATTAATAAACTTTGCACTTTACATCAGTTTTAGGTTCAAGCAAAATAGAACCTAAAGTGCAGAGTTCCCACATAACCCCCATCCCCACATATACACAACCTATACCACTATTAACATCCCACGGTGTCTTTTCTATACTTTTGAGTTGGAAAACAATAGTATTCAAAAATTCAAGGAAACATATAGATTTTTATTCATAAACATGTGAAAGAAAACTTCTACTCAAAATATTAGTTCGCACGTTCAAAGCAACCCTTACTAAGAAATCAGCACACAGAATCAAGAAGCTTTATAAAATATACAAATCATTTAAAAGGAACAGTCAGGGGAAAGAGATGGATAATTATTAGAAGAAACAATTATCAGTAGTTAGGAACACAATCACAACACTGTTTGTCTTGTGCTGAGAACTGTTATAAATTTTCCAATTATACTACATTGCTAAATAGTTACATTGAGACTTGGCTTTGTATTTTTTAATACATAAGGGATATTTTAAACTGCAGTTTTATGCTCATATTCATCATAAAGTTGTGTTATATGTTTAAATATAAAAAAAATCTTATGCCTTCCTGACTCACCACCTTCAATAAGAGAAGAAATCATTGGCAGTGTCATCAATATTACCTTAACAAACCAAAATAATTCCATATTTCATATTTATTTTTTCTGTCTTCTGCCTACTTCTAAACAATCTATGTCCTAATAGCCTTGTGGTCACAGAGTATAGGCCCCAACATTTTATAGTATTTCTTTAGCAATAATGTAACAAATGTTAATATATTTTTTGAAAATTAATGAATAGCACATGGAAGAATTGATACACAGTGACATACAGTCCTCCATAGAAAGTTTTGTCAATTGTCTTTCTAAACAGTATCACTCACCTCAGAGATTTAATGCTAGTCTTGAATAAAGGGCTTTTTCACAGATTACTTCCAAATTCTCAATGTTTCATTGAGTCGTAAAGTACTTCAAATATGCAAACTAACTAATATTTAGAATTGGTAAAATACAGAGAATCGGAATTTGGATATGGTAGCTCTGTTGAAGTTTTAGTGGCTAATGAGTGATGCTGTATTTGACCTCTCAAGCTTATAATCCATTGAAAGTTTCTAAATTAGGGTTAATAGGTATTTATATATATATATATATAATTATATTTGTCATTATTCTGATAAAGTTGATGCTGGTTAATATGACTTACTGTAAATATTAAGTAAGTTTTACAATTTTAAATCCACCTTCCTACTAGTCAAAGGCAGATCAAAACTAAGAAAAAAGGAAAAATAAAATGGCAGGAAAGGGCCAAGAGGTAATCAGAAACTGTGTTCCGAGAAAGCAGGATCTCATTAGAAAAAAGGGTAAAGTTCCAAATTACCACTTATTTCCTTCAAACACAAAAGTGTACTAGAGTAATTCACCGGTATAATTGGAAGTGATTATTGTCTGAAAAGAATATCCATGGTAGAGGAGGGTTTGCAATAAGTTTATGAAGAATGCTTGGATCTTACATGGACTATAGACAAGAAAGGAGTTCAGAAAGAGAGGATAATATCTAATATCTATTCCTTCTATCTCTGTGAATAATTCTTAAATGTTTTCAATAACATGGAACTCTCAAAGAACAACAGACTCATAGATCTGTTTATTTAACACCTTCAATAGAACAGCTAATAGTCATATTAAATTAACTGTCGGAATCAAACCTTTTAATTTTTTATTGAAGTATAATTTACATAAAATAAAATGTACAGATTTTTAAGGGTACACTTTGATGAGTTTTAATAAATGTATGTATATATATAACAAGCACATTGGTCAATATTTAGATTATTTTTATCCCATTACATCTTCCAGGTAAGCATCATTCTAATTTCTATCATTTGTTTTGATTATTTTAACCTGTTCTAGAGCTTCATATTAATGAAATAATATAGCATGCACTCTTTTGTATGCCTTCTTTCACACAACATTTTTTTTGGATTTTTCTCATGTTATTGAATGCAACAGTAGTTTGTGTCTATTTGCTGCAGTTAGTATTCCATTTATTGTATAAATAACATTGTTTTCATCTATTTACCTGGAAATAAGCTCTTAGATTTTTTTCCCACTCTTTGTATATTTTGAATAAAGTTGCTAGAAACATCCTTGTAAAAAAATGTGGATAAATATTTTTGCTTATGTTTAGTAAATAACAAGAAGTGAAATGGCCGAGTCATATGATAAATGAATTTAAATTTAGAAGATATTTTCAAAATCTTTTCCAAGGTAGTTGTATCCATTTTAATTCCTACCAGCAAGTCAAGTGACAGCTTCAGTTGATCCACAACGTTACCAACACTTAATATCAGTCTTAGTTAATTGTAGCCATTCTAATGTGTTGGTATTGTATGCTGATTTAAATTGTATTTCCCTACTGTCTAAGGATGTTGAGCATCATTTCATGTGCTATTTTTGTATCTTTATTTTTGTGTGTATGAACCTGTGAAGACTTGCACAGGTCTTTTGTTAATTTCATATTGGGTGATTTTGATTTGTTTATATTGTAGATGTAAATGTCAGATATACACAATATTCCTTTCTTCTAGTACGTTTTAAAATGTTATTAAGTGAGCAGAATTTTTTGAAGAAAATTAGCCACTTTTTTATTAGTAATTTTTGTGTCCTCTCTAAGAAATTTTTGCAAACCCAAATATCCTCCAGTAGATATCTTTAAGGCTTTATAAATTTAGCCTTTTATTTTTAGTTATTTTTTCCTATAAAAAATAATATGTGTGGGGTATAAGGTAGAATAATTTTTAAAAGACTAGTTATCAAAGTGTTTCTGCATTATTCATTGAAAATACTTTCTTTTCCTTTTTCAAGTGCTATGGCATTTTTGTAAAAGTTAATTCTCTATATTAATGTAGTTTATTTGCAAGCATGCCATTCTATTGTCTTAGTTCTCTTGTTTCTCCAAACTTTTTTTTGTTTCAAGAATTTTTCCAGGTCTTTTGAAATTTTAAGTATATTTTAGGAAAAATATGAATTTATACAAAAATATGGACATAATTTTGATTCAGACAGTGTTAAATATAAAGATAAATTTGGAGAAAAGTCATATATTAAAATACTGAATTTTGAAACAAAGTCACAGCAAACATCATTCCCGAATTGGGAAAAGTTGAAAGAAGCCCCACTATGAACTAGAACAAGACAATGATGTTCACTGTCACCAGTACCATTCAACATAGTACTGAAAGTGCTAGCCAGAGCAATCAGGCAGAGAAATAAATAAAAGTCATCTAAATTGGAAAACAGAAAGTCATATTATTTATATTCACTAATTACATAATCTTATACTTAGAAAACCCTGAAGCCTCCTCCAACAGACTTCTGGACTTGATAAACAATTTCAATATAGTTTTAGGATAGAAAATTAATGAACAAAAATCAGTTGTATGCCTATACACTGACAACACTCAAGCTGAGAACCAAATTGAAAACTCAATCCCTTTTACAATAGACACACACACACACACACACACACACATATACATATACATACACCCCCGCCTAGGAATGCATTTAACCAAGGAGATGAAAGACTTCTACAAGAAGAACTACAAAACATGGGTGAAATAAATTATAGATGGCATAAACAAATGGAAAAATATCTCATGCTCATGGAATAGAAGAATCAATATCATTGGCATGACCATCCTGCTCAAAGAAATCTACAGATTCAATGCAATTTCTACCAAATTATCATTATTTTTTACAAAATTAGAAAAAGCCAGCATATGAAACAAAAAAGAGCCCAAACAGACAAAGCAATCCTAAGCAGAAAGAACTGAGCTGGAAGCATCATATTACCTGACTTCAAACTATACTACAAAGCCACAGTAACCAAAACAGCATGGTTCTGGTACAAAAATAGACACATAGATGAAATGGAACAGAATAGAAATCCTAGAAAAAAACACTGCATACCTATAACCAACTGACTTTAAACAAAGTTGACAAAAATAAACAATGAGAAAAGGATACCTTATTAAATAGCACTGGGAAATTTGGCTATCCATATGCATAAGAATGAAAATGGACCTTTATCTCTTACCATATACAAATATTAACTCAAGATGGAGTAAAGACTTAAATGTAAGACCTGAAACTATAAAAATCCTAGAAGAAAGCCTAGGAAAAACTCTTCTGGATATTGGCCTAGACAAAGAATTTATGACTGTGACCTGAAAAGCAAATGCATCAAAAACAAAAATAGACAAAGGATTAAACGAAAGAGCTTCTGCACAGAAAATAAAATAAAATTAAAAAATCAGCAAACAAGCATCCTACAGAATGGGAGAATATATTTGCAGACTCTGCATCTGATAGAGGATGAATAGCAAGAATCTGTACAGAACTGAAATCAACAAGAAAAAAACATAACATTGTATGTCTTCTTTTTGGAAGCTCCATCCATGTTGTCATGGAATCGACCATGACCTGGCTGATTGGAATCAATCAAGTCATGGAATCAACCTAAGTGTCCATCACTGGTGGATTGGATAAAGAAAATTTAATATATATACACCATGCAGTCAATTAAAAAAGAATGAAATCATATCCTTTGAAGCAACATGGATGGAGATTCCAACAAACATATGAAAGCCACCAACAAACATATGAAAAAATGCTCACCATCAATAACCATCAGAGAAATGCAAATTAAAATGCAAATTATGTGAAGATGTCTATTGTCTTCTGGTATCAACGTGATACCATCTCATACCAGTCAGAATGGCTATTATTAAAAAGTTGAAAAATAACAGATGTTGGCAAGGCCATGGAAAAAAGAGAATGATTATACACTGTTAGTGGGAATACAAAACTTTTTAGCCACTGTGGGAAGCAATTTGGAAATTTCTCAAAGAAATAAAAATAGAACTAACATTTGACCCAGCAATACCACTACTGATTACTTACCCAAAGGAAAATAAATTGTTATGTCACAAAGATACCCTCACTTGTATTTTTATTTCAGTGCTATTCACCATGGTAAAGTTACGGGATCAACCTAACCTAAGTGTCCATCATTGGTGGATTGGATAAAGAAAATGGGAAATATACACCATGGATTACTATGCAGTCATTAAAAAAGAATGAAATCATGTCTGTTGAAGAAACATGGATGGAGCTGGAGGTTATTATCTTAAGTGAAATAACTCAGAAGCAGAAAATTAAATAGCGCATATTCTCACTTATAAGTGGGAACCAAATAATGGGTACATGTAGACATATGAATGGAAATAATAGACACTGGGGATTCCAAAAGGGAGAGTGGGAGGGAATGAGGGTCTAAAAATTACCTCTTGGGTGCAATGTTCACTATTTGGGTGATGGGTTCACTAGAAGTCCAAATCTCACCATTATGCAATATATCCTTGTAACGTCTGCATGTGTACCCCAGAATCTAGAATAAAACATAAATAAAAATAAGATATTGAGTTTGTGTGCATGGACATGGTTTCTCATTCTACTTATTAAAATATCATTTAATCTTCCTATAATATAATCTACAGTTTTAGTGAAGATGAAAATGTCTATTATCCTCTGTGTTGAATATATTTCTAAGTATAGCATCTTTAACAGTTTTGTTGAGGTACAATTGATATTTAAAAACTGTACATTTAATATACAGTAGTTCTTCTAATTATCTATGGGGTTATGTCCCAATAAACCCATCATAATTTAAAATACAGTAAGTTGAAAATGCATTTAATACATCTAACTTACTGAACATAGTATTTTATCATAGCCTACCTTACATATGTTCAAAACACATTAGCCTATAGCTGGGTTAAACTACAGTTGGGTGAACTTCTTAACAAATTCTGAAGTCCACAATTATGTATTGCTAACTATGTTGTACAGCACACTTCTAAAATAATTTATTCATCTTGCATATACTCATTGAGTAAAATTTTGCTCTCCATTTTCTTCTGTTCCCGGACCCGAGCAACCACCATTCTATTATCTGCTTCTACAAGTTTTACTATTTTAGATACCTCATATAAGAAGAATCACGCAGTATTCATGCCACTGTTGCTGGCTTAGTTCATTAAACATAATCTCAAGATTTATCCATGTTGTCACAGACGGTAGAATTTGTTACTTTTTAAAGTGGAATAGTCCTCCATTGTATGTATTTGCCATGTTTTCTTTATCAATTTTTCTGTCTATGGACATATAGACCGTTTCCATATCTTGGCTATTTTTAACAATGTCGCAATGAACATAAGAGGGGAAATATCTCTTCAAGATCCTGATTTCAATTATTTCGTATATTTTGTAAATATACCCAGAAGTGGGACTGTGGGATCCATTAACAGTTGTAGTTTTGATTTTTTGAGGAGTCTCCTTTGCCATTCTCTATAGCGGCATCACTATTTTTCATTCCTACCAACAGTGTACAAATATTCCAATTTCTCCACATAATTGCTGACACTTTTGTGTATATATGTGTTTTTTGGTTTTGTTTTGTTTTTGTTTTTGTTTTGAGACCGAGTCTCTCTCTGTCGCCTAGGCTGGAGTGCAGTGGCACTATCTCCGCTCACTGCAAGCTCCGCCTCCCAGGTTCACGCCATTCTCCAGCCACAGCCTCCCCAGTAGCTGGGACTACAGGCCCCCGCCACTGCTCCATGCTAATTTTTTTGTATTTTTTTTTTTAGTAGATACGGGGTTTCCCGTTTTAGCCAGGATGGTCTCGATCTCCTGACTTTGTGATCGGCCCACCTCGGCCTCCCAAAGTGCTGGGATTACAGGTGTGAGCCACTGCGCCCGGCCATATGTGTGTTTTAATAATAGCTGCCATAATCGATATGAGTTAATATCTCGTTGTAAGTTTTATTTGAATTTCCCTCATGATTATTGGTGTTGAGTATCTTTTCTTATGTCTAGTGGCCATTTATATGTCTTCTTTGAAGTAATGTCTATTGAGGTACTTTGCCCATTTTTGAAGCTTTTATTTTCTGTTCAGTTGTAATCGTTTCTTATACATATTGAATATTAACCACTTTTCAGATATGTGATTTGCAAATATTTTTCTCTGATTCTGTATGTTACTTGTTCATGGTGTTATCTCGTTTGCTATAAAAAGTGTTTTTTTGTGTGTTTTATACAGTCCCATTTATCTATTTTTGCTTTTGTTGCCTGTGTTTGGTGTCATATAAAAAAGAAATTGCCAAGACCAATGTCAAGAAGGTTTTTCCACATGATTTTTTCTACTAGTTTTACAGTTTTAGGATTTACATTTAAATCTTTAATCCACTTTGATTGATTTTGTGCATGGTGTAATATAGATGTCCAATTTCATTTTGTTGCCTGTGGATACCCAGTTTTCTCAATACTAGTTCATGAAGAGATCTTAATTTCCCCATAGTGTATTGTTGACATTCTTGTTGAAGATCAGTTGACTGTAAATGGGTAGGTTTATTTCTGGACTCTCCATTCTGTTCAATTTGTCTACTGTTTTTATGCTAGTATCATACTGCCTTAATTCCTATAGCCTTGTTACATAGGTTAACTTCAAAAGTGTCATCCTTCTAGGTTTGTTTTTATATTTCTCAAGGTAATTTTGTTTATTTTGGACTTTTTTTTTTTGGTTCCACATGAATTACAGGATTGTTCTCATCTCTTTCTGTGAAAAATGCCACAGGAGTTTTGCAAGATAGCACTGATTTGTAGATTGCTTTGGTATTATGAACATTTTAAGAATATTATTTCTTGTAATGTGTAAACAAATAAGATGTTTCCATTTCTTTGTGTCTTTAACTTATTTCAAATGTGTTTTGTAGTTTTCAGTGTGCAGGTGTTTAATCTTCTTGGTTGAAATTTATTCCTAAGCATTTTATCCTTTTTGATGTTAGTGTAACTGGAATTGTTTATTTAATTTTCATTTTTGATAATTTGCTGTTAGTATATGAAAACACAGCTAGTCGTATGTTTATTTCATATCCTCCAACTTTACTGAATTTTATACTAGTACTAAAATGTTTTTGACGTAGTCTTCAGGTTTTTCTACATCTAAGATTATATCATCTGCACACAAAAATAGTTTCATTTCCTCCGTTCTGAATAGACTCTTTTATTTATTTACTCTTCACCTAATTGTTCTGGTAGGACCTCCAGTACTACACTGAATAGAAGTAGTGAGAGTGGACATCCTTGTCTCATTCCCGAACTTAGAGGAATAGCTTTCAGCTTGTCACCGTTGAGTATGTCGTTAACTTTGAGCTTATCATCTTTGACTTGTATTATGTTGAGGTACATTCTTTCTATACCTAATTTGTTGAGAGTTTTTATTGTGAACATGTTGAGTTTTGTGAAATGCCTTTTCTGGACCTATTGAGATGATCCTATGGTTTTTATTTTACATTCCACTAATGTAGTGTATCACATTTTTTGATTTGCATATTTTGAACTCTGCATTCCAGGAAAAAAACTCACATGGTCATGGTGAATGAACCTTTTAATATGCTTTGAATTCAGTTTGCTAGTGTCTTTTAAGGATATTTATATCTGCGCCATAATGGTTATTGGTTTGTAATTTTGTTGCTTGTAGTGTCTTTAGCATGCTAAAGTGATCATCATCTTAAGTGATGATATCATCTTAAGCCACGGCACAAAAAATGAGTTTGGTAGTCTTGCCTATTCTTCATTTTTTTGGAATCTCTTGTGAAGGGTGGCCACAAATTATTGTTTAAATGGTTGGTAGAATTCACCAGTGAGACCAGTCAAATCCTGGAATTTTTTTTGTTAGGATGCATTTGGTTAATGATGGAATTGTCTTATTACTCTTATTGGTCTGTTCAGATATTCTATCTCTTCATAATTCAGTCCTGGTAAGTTGTACGTTTCTATGAATCTATTTCTATAGTTCATCCAATTTGTTGTCATATAAATGGTATTAGTAGACTAATGTTTATTTCTATGGCAAAAGTACTTTATTTATTCCATTATATTTATTATTTCTTTTTGTTTGTGAACTTGGTTTTATTTTGCTCCTCTTTTCTAGTTTTCTAAGGTGGAAGCCCAGATCATTGACTTTAAACCTGTCTTCTTTTAAATGTAAGCATTTTAATCTTATAGTTACCTTATGAGCATATATTAGCTTCATATTACAAATTGTTATATTTGGTGTTGTTTATTTTTTTATTCAGAACAATTACACATTAATGTAGAGACGTTATTTGTCCTATGGGAAATTTAGATGTGTTACTAATTTTGAAATAATTTGGACTATCTTGCTGATGTTCATTCCTTCCTTATTGTTGCTTTGGTCAGAGAACATATTCTGTATGACTGAAATTTAAGGAGGCTTATTTCATAACTATAATGTATTTTGGCAACTGTTCAATATGCTCTTGAATAAAACAATGCACCCTCTTTCTGTTGTTGGAAGTGTTTTCCACATTTCAATTATGTCAAGTTGATTGATATTTTGATCTGTCTTTTATATTCTTATTGATTTTAATCAATTTTATTAAAATATCTATATACACTTCCATCTACACATTTTAAATATAAAGGTTTATTATTTTAACAAACATATAAAGTTAAAATCAAGATATAGTACATTTTCAGAACCTCAAAAACTTCCCTCATGTTTCCTTCAGTGAATCCAAATCCACCTCATTCCCAGACCTCATGAAACCAACTGATCTAATTTCTGTCACTAAAGGTTAGTGAGTTTTCTTTTCTACAGTTTCACATACATATGTAAACTTTCTGTAAGATTCATTTTGAGATTAGTCTATACTGTATTTCTGTATTAGCAGATTGTTTCTTTTTACCATTGAGTATTCTATTATACAAATAATATAATGTGTTAATCCATTTATCTGTTGATATATATTTGGATTGTTTTTAGTTTGGGGCTGTTTTGCATAAAAGCTGCTAAAAGCATTTGTGAATTAGTCTTTTTGTAAAGAAAGGCTTTTATTTTTCTTGGGTAAATATATTGAAGTGAGATTGCTGGGTTCATGCTGGGTTCATATGACTTACAATTGTAGAAAATTATATCTTGTTTTTAAACGTGCTCTAATAGTACTGTCTTAGAAAAAATAAATTCTATATGTGTGCTCTTCAGTAAGTAGCCACTGCCTTCCTGTATTTAATTTTAATATTTAATTTAATTTTAATTTTAATTAACTAAAATAAATTTAAAATTGAGTTTCTTAGTCAAACTAGCAACATTTTAGTTTTAATGTTCAGTAGCCATATGAGTCTAATTGTAACTATATTGAACAGCAGAGATTATTGAAGAAAATTGTATTGGATACTTATGGTCTATATAACTAGTTCTTATTGTGATATTTAGAGTGAGGAAAAAACAATCCTATGTAGGTATATATATATATATATATATATATATATATATGCTTAATAACATCTGAGTAAGAGTATTCAAATGTTTACTTTTTAACTATTATAATAATATTCCAATTATTTTGATCACCAAAGAAGAAAGTATTGAGTTATTGAAAGCTATAAGATCTATACAAAATGAAGGCTGGTAATCATGTTTAATTAATATCATGGATTTGACAATTGGTCTCTGGACAGTTTGCAACACACAAGAGCTTGACCCAGAGCATATTCCACTTATTATGCTCTGCCAGTTACACGTTCCATACTCCTAACCTACAACACTAAAAAAAGACAAGAAAAGCATGTCGTCTTCTCAGGCTGTTGCTTTCCTCCACTCTTATGAATTCTTTTTCAGGGGTCCCTTACTTTTGATCTCAAAGAGATCCCAGAGGAGTGAATGTGCATGAGAGAACGAAAAATGAATCTCTCCAATGTTTCCTTTGGGTTTTCAAGTTATCCAATAAGTTCATCTCATGATCATTTCAAAAGTGTCTGAAAATGTATTTGTATATTTAATTATTATATTTTAACTAAATTATTTTACATAGGCTCTGGGATCAGCTGGTAGGGCTCAAGCCCAGGATTCTTCCTTGCAATGAGATTTAGAGCAAGTAACTTGAACTCTCATTGACTTAGTTCCTTCATGTAATATGAATAGCTGAATATTGCCCTTCTCAAGGTAATAAAGATTAAGTGGTTTACGCATGTTAAGCACTTACAAATGTGTCTACCACATAGCGATGATTCAATAATCATTCAATTGCCATAACTATTTTTATTAATACTTTAATTATTTTAGATAGCTCACTGCAGTGGTATGACTAATATAGGATTTAATATTCTAAGTATTACATAAAATGTTATGTTTATTATATAGTATATCAATTTAGAGTAATTAATATAAATATATTCATATTTTTGATCATTAAAGATTTTAACTGTTGTCTGCTATGTCAAATACACTAGAAATTTTATTAATATACATAAAATTGTTGGATACACTCTATAAACTTCTCAAATATTGATATCATACTATACCTCTAGAGAGAAGGTAATTAATTCTGTAACTCAGAGACAACCACTGCCATTTATTAAGACTATCCTACTTCATAAATATTGTGAAGATTGGTAATGAGAATCAAAAATCTTGTGTTAGAATCCAAAGCCTCAGATTGTGCTTCTTGGGTCATTTCAATTGCTTGGATTTTACTCAACTGAAATAAGGCTCCTCTCCATATGCATACCTTTCTTAAGTCTAAGGCCTTAAAACAAAGTTATCCCCATGCTGGGTAAAACTGCTTTCACTCTTAGTCCCAGAAGTTACATGATCAGAGCCAAAGGTGTCACTGAGAAGAGTTTATCTAAATGGAATAAAAACTAACCTGCACATTACCAAGTTAACATTATTGAATACATTAGTGTTTACAATGGCTTTATTTTTTTTACCCATGAAGGGCAAATAGTGCCTTGATTAAATGTGCTCCTTTAATGACATCTTCAATCTACATAATAATTATTTGCTTCCTTAAGTTTCTTCTCATCAACTGAAAGTTTAACTTTGCAAATGGAATATTTTCGGAAGAGTGGTACTGTTAATAGAGCTGAATTCCTAACAGAAAGGCACAAGAAGATCTTGTGCAAATTAACCAGGACCCAGGAGGAAGGCCATGCTCATGTAGGTACTTAATTGATCTTGTTAATGATGTTGATACACTTCACGAGTACAAGCATCAATTAGGGAGAAAAGTAACTTGCCACGGTTTAGTAAGCAGAATGTTCAAGAAAGCAAGGGATTTCAAGGAAGATACCTTAATAGTGCAAACTACCCATTTTATGTTCCAGGAGAGTTGTGAATTGGCATTTCCCTTTTAATCATTTACAAGTAACTTTGAAAATTCCAGGATTAAATGCCTAAAGAATCTCTAGATAATACTAGAAAATGCCTGACTAAAAATCCACAGCTAGGTGAATCTCAGGTTCTGGTAATGCTCCCTTGATCCTTCACAACCTGTTATGTAAAGGTGGAGCTGTCACTGCTCTCCAAAGTAATTGTACAAACCTACCATTTTCTCTGCAAAAAGGTGTGTTTTGTTTGTTTGTTTTGTTTTTTTACAAATGGCATATTAACCACAGGTTAGCTTTTATAGGAGATTAAAATGTCTGTATTTACTAGAGTATCTTCTCTAATTCCATCAAAAATAATTATCAACATAAAAGGGCATTCATTTTTTATAGAGCCTTAGAAACAAGGTGGTTGTCAGTAAAGTATACTGAATTCAGCACACAAAACATTTTAGATTTAGCCAAGATTTATTTAGCACTGAATTGAGTACGGTAGATATCCCTCCAAGACTAAAGCACTCATTCCCCAGTTGATGGTAGTCAATTTGCTCATTCCTGAAGCCCTTTTCAGGAATTTTCCTTCAGTGGAGGAAACCACCTCAACTAAGATTGTGTGCAGTCCCTGGAGTCAGCCCATGTCTAATGACTGTTTTATGTAAGTTAAAGACCAGGCTTATTTTTGCCTCAGTTGGAGTATTCTGCTCCCTTTAAGACTGGTGAGGCATCTGTTCCAATTGTACCCCAGTTCAATTTATCTTTCTTCCCAATATTATTTCTTTTACTGCTCACAGATACTGTTTCCAAATCAATCCCCAATAAAAGTCGCGAATATAAATTCAAGAGTTTCAGAGTCTGTTTTCTATGGAAACTAATCAACTACTGCATTACTAGATGTCCTAGGAAGTCGACTTAAACCTGGATTACTTACCTTCTAGTTGGCAATGAAGACTTCATCACCTGCAGTAGGTGAAGAGCTAAAAGATCTTGATACGTGATTTAAGAGCATTTGCTAAAACTTTCCATAGTAATGAGCTAGGATTAATACCTGTGCTAAAGAATGCACTGGTAAGTGCAGTATCTCAAGATAAGTTTGGAAGTAATAACAATGAAGTCTATTGAATTGCATAGCTGTTTCTAAGGGCCAGTGATGATGACAGGAGAAAAGAAAAAAAAGTATAAGGGTGATTAATATAAAGCAGATTGAGAATGCCAGAGGACTTCTTAGTAGCATATAAAAAACCAGGGACAGAAAGAGACTGAGAATCTGGACCAAACCTTAATTATAAGACTAGAGATCTCCAAGAAATGTTGAATTTTTAATTCTGGCAGTTCTGGTATACCAAGATGAGGACTCCGATTGAGAAAGGGTGGATACCTAAGGTTTAAGATGAAGCGTATGGATTGATGCACTTGAAAATGGTAAAATCTCAGTTTTGCTCAAACCTTCTGAGATTACAGAAGTTTCTCACTCCTCCCTATTAAAGCAAAGATGTACCTCTTGCTTTCAGATGAAGCAAAGGCTTATCTCTCACAGAACAACACAGGTTTCATTCAGGATCTGGCTCTGACTCCTCTCTGGTCCAACAGATTTAAACTAGAGCCAAGTCATATTGTAACTCAGCAGACAAAGTACTGGGCCTGCTAAAGGAAGGAAGGACGTTGCATATGAAAACGTTGCAAGAGCTAGCCAGGCAGGGCTTGGGTTGTCTGGATATTCCATGAAATAGTACATTGACCCCCTTGGCCAATAATCTCATGTTATTCAGACTGTATGAGCTCAGAAAGTGTGGGTAAACACAGCATAGTTTCTGTGTTTACCTCAGTGAAATTTTAGATTTCCAGTGGTGTGAGGCATGCTAAAATAGTCCATTAAAGTAACATACACATTATTGCATTTTGCGTCTCTCATCACTAAGAAGGAAGCACCACTTCTAGTAGGCCCATCTGGGTTTCAGAAGTAGCGTATTTCATAATGTTAATTGTGCTCTATCCATTTGCCAAGTTACCAAGAAGTCTGTCAGCTTTAATAAGAACCAGATCAGGAAAGCGCTCTTCAGCAGATCTGGGCAGTTGTGCAATTAGCCTTAACAGGTTTAGGTAACTTACACAATTAAACCTTTGTGTCATCACATAAATGTCAAAATAGGTATTGTTATGTTTCTGTTACATGTGAGGAAATTGAGGGCCAGTGATAAAGAGCAATGAGTTCACGCTATATTAATATATATTAGAACTAGGATGTAAACATGTGGCCTTTTTAATGGAAAATATAAGAGTCATGTTACTGTACATTGCTAGGAGTGTGAAGTGTGGTTTTACCATGTTCATAGAGCCATAACACTTCATTTGGAACTCAAAAATGTTGACTAATGAGGCTGATATTATAGAATAAGTTAGACCATAGGTCAACAAACTATGGCCCCGGGGACCAAATTCACCTCTCTACCAATTTTTGCAAATACATTTTCTTTGGAACACAGCCACGTCTATTTATTTATGTATTCTGTATGGCTGTGTTCATACTACAATGACAAGTTGGATAGTTGTGATCTATAATTAATGGCCCACAGAGCGTAAACGTGTAATAACCAGCCCTTTACAGGAAAAGTTTACCAACCTCTGTTCTAGATGCAGTCATGGGATAATAATCACCGAGTAGAGGTTGAGTAGAGAGTACTTATGAGAAAATTGGGATATAAAAAATTATACCGTGAAATAAAATTCCAAGTATTCTTAGCTCTGTTTTTTTTTTCCACAGTTATTTTTGTACACCTAGTGCAGTGCTTAGCATTTAGTACACCTTAAAAATACTTGTTAAAACAGCCGGGGACAGTGGCTCATGCCTGTAATCCCAGGACTTTGGGAGGCCGAGGCAGACGGATCACCTGAGGTCAGGAGTTCAAGACTCCCCTGGCCAACATGGTGAAACCCCGTCTCTACTAAATATACAAAAAATTAGCCAGGTGTTGTGGCGGTCACTGTAATCCCAGCTACTTGGGAGGCTAAGGTAGGAGAATTGCTTGAACCCAAGAGAGGGAGGTTACAGTGAGACGAGATTGAGCCATTACACTTCAGCCTGGGCTACAAGAGCGAGAATCTGTCTCAAAAAGAAAAAAATAAAAATAAAAACAACAACAACAACAACAACAACTTGTTAACACAATGCTGAATAAAAATAATAGAGCCCTGTAAGGGCTTTGAATATAGTAATGCCATGATTAGATAATTATTTTTTAAAAATTATTATCCAACTATTTTCCTACTTAAATTGCAAAAGAGTGATGTTAGAGATATGAAATGCTTGAAAAATCTTATAATAGTTCAGATAAGCAGTAATAAATTGGTTTGGAATTGGCACTAAATTACAGGAAATTAGTAAAAAATAGCATTTTGGAAAAAAAAAAACAAAGGTCACTTTCAATTGATTGAATGTGGAAGATATATTCCTGCACTTTTACCTCTAAAGGTTTATGATAAATATTTACTGTGTTTATTTAGATGGCATGACTCTATATTTGAATTTTGTAGAAATTGGCTGTTAGTGAAGACTCCTGTTGTCTTTCTGATGTACTTGGTGTTGCCATAAGAAGCTACAGAGTTCAGAAACCACTATTAACAACAATGGAAAATTTTATTTTATTGGTGACACATAAATTGAATCTGCTTCTAGATGACTTGGTCAGAGACTTCATTGATTCACTTGCCTTTTTGTTTAGCACTCTCCAGATAATCTTCTTTCTGTTTTTTTTTGTTGTTGTTGTTGTTCAAATTCAACTTCTGTTATTTTTGTAGGATGATCCTCCTGAACCTAAACTTGATGGAATTCCTCTGTCTCTAAAACAAGACTTGCAGAGAATACATTTATAGTTCATTGTGTTTAAAGAGAAAGAAAAATAAGTCAAGTAGCATACAAAAATCTTAGTATTGAATGTATGACTTGCTATCTACTTTTTTCTTTTTAAATCCTTTCTCTCCAAGAAATATGCAAAAACTAAACAAAATAATAAAAACTTCTATTATTTTGAGAATTAGGTAGCCTTTTTATTTTTCTTAATATGTGCTTCTCTTTTGATGGGTAGCACATAGAGATTTGCCATGGCAAATACTTTTTATCATCATTTGAATACTATTTTCTCAGAGAATAGCAATGAGTTTTATTTTTTACCTTATAGAGAGAATTTTGAATCCCTAAGCTGTGTACACCACCTTAGTGACTTTATTCAAAGCTTACCAATTCATTTACTCAACAAGTATTTATTGAGTTGAGCTCTAGACACATGTGGCATGTAGCATGTGATCCTATTTTAAGATTTTATTTCAAGAAGAAATGTTAAGGAACAGTTGGGCAACTTTTAGGTTTGCTAGGCACATAAACTAAGAGGAAGGGCTTTGATGAATGATGAAGCACCATAAGAAAAAAAAGACAG
Organism: Pan paniscus; assembly: GCF_029289425.2. NCBI lineage: Eukaryota > Metazoa > Chordata > Mammalia > Primates > Hominidae > Pan > Pan paniscus. The sequence continues at coordinate 40,577,459 of NC_073258.2, read as the reverse complement.
GTTCACAGAGGAACTATCTGAGACATAGTATATAGTTATAAAGATCTCAGTGAGTTTGGAATTGTAGAACTTTAAGACAAGAACTGAAATAATAGAAACCCATGTCTTAAAATAAATTTTTAAATCAAGTTATTAGAAGTGGTCCAATGATAACAAAATGAGATTGTGGCTTAAGGCAGTAGATTTCTAACACTGACACCCATGACCATTGTAGCATTATTCACAATAGCCAAAAAGTGGAAGCAACTCAAGTGTCTACAAATACATGAATGGATAAACAAGATGTGATATCCACATACAATTAGATTTTATCCAGTTTTAAAAACAAAAGAAATTCTGACACATGCTATGACATGAATGAACCTAAGCAACATTATACTAAGTAAAATCAGACAGTTATAAGAGGACAAATGCTGTATGATTCCACTTATATAAGGTATTCAATGTAGTCAGATTTATAGAGATAGAAAATGGAATAATGGTTGCTAGGGAGTTGGGAGGGGGGATATGGCGATGTAGTGCTTAATGGGAACAATGTTTCAGTTTGAGAATATAAAAAAGTAATGGAGATGAATGGTGGTGATGGTTGCACAATTTTGTGAATATATTTCATGACGCTGACCTGTACTCTTAAAATTGCAAAGGTGGTAAAATTTATGTTATGTATATTTTACCACAACTTAAATATTACAGATAAAAGTCAATGAAAATGAGCACATGATATAACTTAGAGATTAGACTGTTAGTGTTTCATCTTTGTGACAGGTGGGAGAAAATAAAGAATGTTAGTAGAACAAATAGTTATGAATGAAAAAGGCACTGTGACCAGGAGGTGTGTAAAATTCACCAAGAAGAAGAAGATGTATCTAGATGCTGTGATTCTCACATGAGCTGCATAGAATGATAGTAATGGTCTAGAATTGGCAATATGATTGAAAGGGTGCACCAGTTCTACCTCCTGGATCTATAATATGTGACATGTTAAAGAAAAAGAAGCTTGCCTTCAGGAGCGCGAGAGGGTGTATGAGTTAGGAATAGTGTTCATCTAATAATATAAACATTCTAAGTTACAGTGACTGTATTAGTCACGGCTCTGCAGAGGGACAGAACTAATAGGATAGATGTATATGTGAAAGGGAGTTTATTGAGTATTGACTCACATGATCACAAGGTGAAGTCCCACTATAAACTGTGGGCAAGCTGAGAACCAAGGAAGCCAGTTTGAGTCCCCAAACCTCAAAAGTCGAGAAGCTGACAATGCCACCTTCAGTCTGTGGCCAAAGGCCTGAGAGCCCCTGACAAACCAGTGGTGTTAAATATAAGAGTCCAAAAACTGAAGAATTTGGAGTCTGATGTTCAAGGGTAGGAAGCACTCAGCATGGGAGAAAGATGAAGGCTGGAAGACTCAGCGGGTTGGCTTCTTTCACCTTCTGCCTGATTTTTCTAGCTAGCTGGAAGCCAACTGGATGGTGCCCACCCATAATGTGTGTGGGTCTTCCTGAGGGTAGGTCTTCCTGTTTAGTCCACTGACTCAAATGTTAATCTCTTCTGGCAGCACCCAGAAACACCCAGATACACCCAGAAACAATACTTTTCATCCTTCAATACAATCAAGTTGACACTGAATATCAACCATCACAGTGACATAAACACAGTAACAGGACTGTTTTTCTTTTACCTAACATGAAGAGCAGTAGACATTTGAATGCATGAATGCCATCCCAGAATCAGACTCACTATTTTTCTCACAGACTTGGATTTCATCTTCATTGTGCCCACATGTTAATAAAAAGGCACTCAAACTATAGCCATGAAAATTATAGTCCTAAGATTAAACAGAATCATTCATCTACTTTCTATTAAAATATGTAGTGAAAAGCATAGCAAATTATAATAAATGGCCAACTAGTGTGTGGTTTTAATGCTTATTATCAATCACTCTTCTCTGTGATATTGTTAACAAGTTAGCCTTGAGTTGTTGGTTAATGTATCTGCCCTTTCTGATTCTGATTTTTTCTTCTCAATTTTTAGCACTCTTTAAATTTTTTATTTTCAACATCAACAAAATCATATATTATATTGATCACTTCTTTGCCAGAGCTAACAAATTAATTTCAGCAAATTTATAATTTCAATTTGAAGTTATTCCAATATAATATAGTAGTATAGAAAGTTAATGACTCCCAATCTCAGCTTTGCCTGAAAAACAACCCCCTCCTGTCCTTCCCATTTACTTACAAAATTTTTAAAATTATTTGTTATTTCAACTATCCCATTGTTAAGGTTTCCCTCCCTCCCTCTCACTGGATTTATCAGTTTTGATTGCATTAGTTTGCTTGGGCTGTCATAAAAAAATACCACAGAATGTCTAGCAAAATTAATAGAAATGTATTTTCTCATAGTTCTAGAGGCTGGAATTTCAGGATCAAGGTGCCAGCAGGATTGGTTTCCCCTGAAGCCTCGGCTTGGCTTGCAGGTAGCCACCTTCTCATGCCCTTTCACACAGTCTTTACTCCGTGTGCGCACATCCCAGATCCTTTTTGTCTCTTCCTTTTCTTTGTAAGGACACCAATCTTATCCAATTAGGGCTCCATTACTATGACTTCATTTAACCTTAATTACCTCTTTAAAGATCCATTCTCCAAATCCACTTATATCAAGTATTAGGAACTTTAACATATGAATTTTGGTGAAACAAAGTTCAGTTGGTAACAGTGGTTAAAAGGTTTTATGGAATAAAAGGAATCACTGCTGGAGTCTGTCAGCCAAATTTTATTATGCATGTCACGTACATAAGGGTTATTATATCTGCCACTTCTGATTTTTATTTTGAAGACCAAGTTTTTCCTTTCTGACTCCTGGGTCTTACTTAACAGTACTTTTTCTTTTTTTTTTTTTCTGCCAAGTAAGTCATCATAAGAGAAGGGGAAGGTACAAATATTGGCAGCTCCAGCAAAAAGCACTGAATTAATTTCTGTTGCTCATGGACTATTACAGTTTCTTAAAAGTAAGAAACTTACAGAAAAATATTATTTGCTGTTATTTTGGAATGTATATTTTAAGAATATACAGAAATTTGAAAATAAAAAGTTTTATATCTTGCCTATATAGAGGTAGAAATAATTTGATAAAAATATTTTTATTAAGATAGATTATCTTAATACATAATATTGAATGCCATTTTTAAAAGCTCATAGTATGAGCAATTTCAGAATTTGCTAAAGTAATCTAAAGTAAATAAAATGTCATTATTGCATATATCAAATTTGTTTGGAAATAAACTTCATCTATTGCCATGCAATTAAATGGTAAATAACATAATTTATATGATGAATAAAACATCTTAAATAAAAGAGATTTACTCTTTTTTGTCAAAAATGTCATCCCGTAAGTTTTAAAAGACTGGTGTGATAACATAATTTCTTGAAAGTATTATGTTGCTAGGAGGTGAAATGCTTAGCCTATATCTGAGAAAGGTGTTAAGAATATTTCTCTCCCACTGTACATTATAGTCTTCAAGCCTATATTTCAGAAAACTTTTGTTTGGAGAAATGTCAAGTTAAGGAATCCAGTAAAGAATCATATTTAGTACTGTTAAAATCAAGAATAATGTGTGAAAGCCATCCAAGAAATTATTTCTATTGAAGAACTTGATCTTTGCTTTAAAATGACAAAAATATTATGCATTGGATATTTATTGATAGAACAACCTCTTTGCCTTGCCTCTACCCAGAAACTTTTATTACTATTTATTTAGCAATCTATTTCTGTAGTCGTATTATTATCTGGGACTGGAGACACATCAAGGGCTAGTGCAAGAGATCATGAGAGACATGTCTGATTGAGTTTGCTACTTCAGGGGAAAGCCAAGACAAATGATAGAAAACAGGAGAAGATGTCAATATCCTAGTTATAAGTAAGAATTTTTAAGTTCAAAGAAATTTTTTGAGGAAAATGCTACAAATATAAATGCATTTTTATTTCTCCTCAAACTAAACATCAGTAATCAGAATTAATCTGAATTATAGAGTGCCTAGAATTTACTTCAGAAACAGTAATTTATTAGCTATCATTGAAAGTTGCATCACGATCAAATTTTTAATGTTTTACAATTTGGAATATTTTTCTTAACTGAGGCTTGAGTTCACTCTAGATTTGATCAAGATGCAAGTATGGAAGGGAATTTTTTGAACTGTTGTGATAGCAACATATACTGTTCTCCAACAGATATTTTAATGACTTCTTTCCATGATTTTTTCAGTCAGAAAAATGTATCTAAAAGCCACAATGAAGAAACTATGGAAAATGAAATATAGTTGGTACAACAGCCATTTAAGAAACGATAGCATTCTTTCATACTGGCAGACCTCTAAGGAGCTATAAATGTCACCTCTAGCAGAGACACTATTTATTACAATATAAAACCAGAGCAGAGTCCTGAAAAGAAGTTTTAGTTTTTAAATTGAAGCATACTAGAATATCTTTGCTATGCACATACAATCCTCTCATTACCTCTCTCACATTGCCTCTCCAGAATCACAGTAGCAGCTTCATAGAATCTCTATTACATTTCCAAAGTATTGTCAAGATCTTTGAACTGGAACTGATTTATCTGAAAGGCATGTTGACATTTATACACCCTTGTTAGTTAAAGAGACACTCAAACTTTTATTGTTTCAAAGTCACATTTGACTTTTTTTCTCGAACATTTCAATTATTGAAATATTTTACTTGCAGGAAGAATTCCCGCTGACAGTAAAACAAAACCATTGTGTAATTATAAAGAAAAGATTTTCCTTAACAGTCTTCACCCAATGCAAATAGGATAAAAACTACCAAAAAATCCAACTTATATCGTCTTTATGCATTTTTGTTTTTGTTTTGCTTTGTTTTGTTTTGTTTTAGAGACAGGGTCTGAGTCTTTTGCCCAGGCCAGAGTGCAGTGGCATGACCGCAGATCTCTGTAGCTTTGAACCCCTGAGATCAAGGGTTCCTCCCATCTCAACCTCCCAAGTAGTTAGGGCTACAGGCACATGCCAACATGCACAACTAATTTTTTTATGTTTCATTTTGTAGAGATGGGATCTATGTTGCCCAGGTGGTCTTGATCTCTTGCTCTCAAGCAACCCTACCTCCTTGGTCTCCCACAGAGCTGGGATTACAGGTGTGAGTCACTGAACCTGGCCCATTTACAGCTTTTGTAACTGCATAGTCTAGTCATTATTGTTAAATGTAAAAATATAAATAGATATATCAAATTCAAAAAATATAATAATAAATCAAAATAGATCATTGATAAATTGAAAAAAATAATTTTCCCTTTGATTTTTTTGGGTGTTCTGGTTAAAATATATTTTCCAGAAACCATTGCAGTGAAAGTATATTGTTTATTAAAAGTAAATATTTGCAGAAATTTTCTTATTATTGTTTATTTTTATCATTGTGTTTTAGACTACAGATTTTTTCAAAATTTTTGTCAAGGACTTAGGTCCCATTTTATTTATTTGATGTGATTTTAAAACTATTCAAAATAATTTATTAAACTTAATTAAACATGAAAGAGCTAGGTTATTTGCACCTATAATTCCAAATTTCGTAACAACTAGATTGAACAAAATGAGGAGATATCATCTTAGATTTTGTATCCAAAATGAGTGGACAGGAAGAAGATAGTCTGTTGCTGGAAAACAGAACACAATTGTATATTTCTTAGTTTAGTAAGAATAAGTTTTGTGGAAGAGAGTAATAAAAAATAATTTGGGGATGAGTGGAAAGTTGGAATTAATAAATGAATTAAAATTTGAACTTGTTCACAAGAAAGATGTTAGTTTCTATAGAATCCTAACTTTAAGAAGGCAAATGACTTTAGGATTTTAAATAAACAAGTTAATCTCACAATTTTAATAGGCATATTTGTTGTATTAAATGGTATACTTTGAATTACTGATAAATCAAGTCAAAGTAAAATGTGCTTCCTTAAATAATGTTGAATAAATAACACACTACAATTTAATATGTTTTAATGAAGCCATTCTTAAGTTGTTTTTAAGTCATCAGCAAAGAATTTCTGTCAATTTTAGTAAGAAATGCCAATTGCTAAGAATTATTAACAATTATTAAATATTTAGTATGAATTGATGCTATTTAATCTTAGACAATTTTTGATTGTATGCTAATCTGTTAATTATGAAAAAATTTTATTTTTTCTTAATAAAATTGGTAGTCAAATTTGAGAAAAATGTATTTTTAAGTCACATATTTTAAATTATAAGCTTCATATCATCTGCAAAAAGAGATGATTTAAATTATTCCTTTTCTATTTTCATGCCTTTTATTTGTTTCTTTATTTATTAATTTTCACCTACTGATTCTAGCTAGGATTTCTAGTACTATATTAAATAGAAATGATGAGAGTAGGTTTTTGTCTTGTTCCTAATCTTAGAGAAAAGTAAACTTTTCAACATTAAATACAAGGCTAACTGTGGGCTTGTCATATATGGCCTTTACTGTATTGAAGTGTGTTTCTTCAATACCCAATTTATTGATAGTTTTTATCATAAAAGGATGTCAATTTTTGCCAAATGTTTTTTCTCAATCTATTGAGAAGAATGTATGTTTTTTTTCCTTTATTTTGTTAACATGGTATACTATGTTTATTGGTTTGCACATGTTGAACCATCCTTGCATTCCAAGGATAAATCTCACATAATCCTAGTGAATAATAATTTTAATGTGCGGTGGATTTCAGTTTGCTAATATTGTATGGAATAGTTTTGTATTATTGAAATTTGTCACTTTCTTGTAGTGTCCTAGTCCAGCTTTAATATCAGGATAACACTGGGCACGTGAAAATAGTTTTCAAGTGTACCCTCCTTTTCAATATTTTGAAAAAATTTTAGAAAAATATGGGTTAGTTCTTCTTTGAATGTTTGGTAGAATTCAGGAATGGAGCTATCCAGTCCTGACATTCTCTTTGTTGAAAAGTTTTTTATTGCTGACTCAATCCTCTTACTTATTATTTATCTATTCAGATTTTCTAGTTTCTTCATGATTCAGCTTTGGTAATTTGTGTGTGTTCAGGAATTTATTCACTTCTTCCAGGTTATCTAATTTTAGGGGGTATAATTTTTTATAATCTCTTATGGTCCTTTGTATTTCTCTGGTATCATTTGTAATGGCTCCTCTTTCATTTCTGATTTTATTTCAATCTTCTCTCTTTTTTCTTTGTTAGGTTTGATAACTGTTTGTATATTTTTTAACATAAAGGAAAAACTTTAAATTTCATTGATCTTTTCTATTGTTTTTCTCATCTCTATTTCTCCTTTGATCTTTGTTATTTTCTACTTTCTGCTAAGTATTTGCTTTCTTTTCTTTTTTTAATTTCTTGAGATACAACATTGTTACTTGCTTCAGATCTTTCTTCTTTTTCCATATAGGTACATACTGCTGTAAACTTCTCTCTTAGCTGTGCTTGTGCTATATTCCATCAGTTCCGATGGTTGTATTTTTGTTTTTATTTCAGAGTTTTTTCTTAAAAAATTACTTTCAATTTCTTTTTTGCCTCATTGGTTTTTCAGGAGCCATACTTGCCATGTATTTGTGAATTTTCCAAAGTTCCTCCAGTTATTGATTTTTACTTTTTTACTATTGTATCCAGAAAACATAAATGACATGATTCTAATCTTCATAAATCAATTTTTATGAAGATTTCAATCTTCATAAATTTGTTAAGACTCATTTTGCGGCCTATCATGAGATCTGTACTGTAACATGTTCTGTGTGCACTTGAGAAGAACGTGCATTCTGTTGCTGTTGGGTGGAATGCTGTGTTTGTGACTGTTAGAGTCACTTTGTCTACAGCATTGTTCAGTCCATTATTTCCTTATTGATATTCTTTCCAAATGTTTTATCCATTGTTAAAAGTAGGATATTAAAGTTTCCTACTATTATTGCATTGCTATCTGTCCCTTCATATATATTGATTTATTTTATATACTTAGGTCCTACAATATTAAGTGCATATATATATATATAAACACACATACACTATATATGTATATATAATACTATACTATATAATATATATACCATGTACTATACCATATAATATATAACTATATGCAGTGTATGTGTGTGTATATACATATACTCTATACTATACTATATACTATATATAGTGTGTGTATATAAAAGTACTTGATAAATTGATCCTCTTATTATTATAAAATAAACTTTGCCTCTTTTTCCCAGTTTTTTATTTAAAGTATATATGTATTTTTTTTCCAATAGAAGTATAGATAGCCTGGTTCCCTTTTGGTTAATGTTTGCATGGAATATATTTATTCATGCTTTCAATTTTAGTCTATGTATATTCTTAGTGTAAATTCTTACATCTGGGTTTTTATTATTCCTTCAGCCTCTGTATGTCTTTTGATTTTAGTATTTAATACTTTTGCATACAAATAATTATTAATAGGTAAGAACTTATTGTCATTTTGTTATTTTCTGAGTGTTTTATAGTTCCCTTGTTTCTTTCTTCTTCTCTTGCTGTCTTCCTTAATGATTTGATTTGTTTCTATAGTTATAAGTTTTGATTCCTTTTTCCTTATCTTTTGTGTAACTAATATAGTGTTTTGACATGTGGTTAGCATGAGGCTTACATCACATATTTGTAATAGCCTATTTTAATCTGATAACACTTAAGCTCAATGACATACAAAATCTCTACCCTTCTGCTGTTCTTGAGGCCACAATTTATAGATTTTTTAAATGTATTGTATCCCTTAAAACTCATTTTAATGATAATTATTTTAACAGTTTTGTATTTTAACACTTATCCTAAAAATGTTATTTGCACAGCACCATTACAGTACTAGTATTCTGAATTTCACTAAGTACTTACTTTTACCAGTAAGTTTTTATATTTCCATGTGTTTTAATATTATTTATTATATTTTTGCCAGCTTAAAGACTTCCCTATACAATTTCTGATAAGACAAGTTTAGTGGTAATAAACTGCTTGAGCTCTTGTTTGTCTGAGAAAGTCTTTATCTCTCTTTCATTTCTGAAGGACAGATTCACTTGGCAAGTATTCTTGGTTGGCAGTTTTGTCTTTTTTTTAACATTGTAAATATATCATCTCACTCTATCCTGGTCTGTGAAGTTTATTCTGAAAAATCTGCTGATAGTGGATTGTCTCTGTTTGCAAATGACATGACTTTATTTAGAGAAAATCCCAAGGACTCCCTAAAAACCTGTTAGAACCAGTAAATAAATTCTGTACAGTTGCAGAATAGAAAATCAACATGCAGAGATTGGTAGCATTTCTATACATAAACAATGAACTGTCAAGAAATAAGAAAATAATCCCATAAAGCATATAAAAATACTTAGAAGTAAATTCAACCAAGGTGAAAAATGTGTACACTAAAATCCTTAAAACATGGATGAATCAAACTGAAGAAGAAACAAATACATTGAAATATTTCTTATTGTATTAGGGTTCTCTAGAGGGACAGAACTTATAGGATATATGTATACATGAGAGGGAATTTATTAAGGCGTATTGACTCACATGATTACAAGGTAAAGTCCTACAATAGGCTGTCTGCAAGCTGAGGAGCAAGGAAGCCAGTACAAGTCCCAAAACCTCAAAGGTAGGAAAACTGACAGTGCAGCCTTCAGTCTGTGGCTGAAGGTCTTGAGAGCCCCTCACAAACCACTGGTTAAGTCCAAGAGTCCAAAAGCTGAACTTGGAGTCTGACGTTCAAGGGCAGGAAGCATCCAGTATGGGAGGAAGATAAAGGCCAGAAGACTCAGCAAGTCTGCTCATTCCACCTTCTGCCTGCTTTTTCTAGCCACAATGTCATCCAAGGGAATGGTGCCCACACAGATTATGGGTGGATCTGCCTTTTCCAGTTCACTGACTCAAATGTTAATCTCCTTCAGCAACATCCTCACAAACACACCCAGAAACAATGCTTTGCATCCTTCATTCCAATCAAGTTGAAACTCAATATTAACTATCACACTTATGTTAATAGATTGCAATAATATGTATTATTAAAATATTCAGACAACTAAAAGTAATCTACAGATTAGACCCCATCAAAATTCAAATATTTGTCACAGAAATAGAAAAAGCAATTCTAAAATGTTTATGAAATGATAAAAACACTCTGAACACCAAGGCAATATTGATTAAAAATAACAAAGCTGAAAGCATCACACTACCTGATTTCAAAGTATATTACAAAGCTATAATAATCAATACAATAAATGTATTGGCATAAAAACATCCACTAATGGAACAGAGTAGAGGGTACAGAAATAAATACATATATCTAAGGTCAACTGATCTGTGACAAAGGTGCCAAAAACATATTCTGGGGAAAGAAAAGCCTCTTAGATAAATGGTGTTGGGGAAATTGGATATACACATACAGAAAAATGAAATTGGACTTTTATCTCTCACCATATAAAAAGCAACCCAAAATGGATAAAATACGTAATTGTAAGAATGGAAACTATAAAACTACTCAAAGAAAACCTAGAGTAAACTATTCTTGATAATTGCCTTATCAAATTTTTTGTGGCTCCAAAAGCACAAGCATAATAGCAAAATTAGCCAAATAGAATTATATAAAACTACAAAGCTCTGCACCACAAAGAAAACAATCACCAGAATGAAAAGACAATATATGGAATCGTAGAATATATTTACAGACTACACATCTAATAAAGAGTTAATATCCATAAAATATAAGGAACTGAAACAATTCAAGAGCAAGAAAATAACTAACTCTATTTAAAAACATCCCATAGAACTGAAAAGACATTCCCAAAAGTTGAGAGAAAAAATAGCCAACAGGGATGTAAAAAAATGCTCAACATCACTAATCATCAGAGAAATGGAAGTTAAAACCAGAATATGATATAATCTCACACCTGTTTAGATGGCTTTTATGAAAAAGACAGAAGACAAGAGTTTGCTAGGATGCAAAGAAAAGGGAACACTTGTACACTGTGGGTATAAAGACAAATCAGCACAACCACTATGAAAAACAATATGGAAGCTTTTTAAGTAATTTAAAATAGAACTACCATATAATCCAGCAATTTCAATTTTGGATCTATGGATGGCTTCCCACTTAAAATGATTTAATTTATGATTTTTGTTTACTTTATGTTTGGCTTATCAGGGTATTAAATTTATTTTTAAATTGTGATATTTTCAATTTACTATGGATGTGTTAAGATATAATTTTGTCATAAGTCATAGAGCATATGTACATTCAAAGCAAATGAAATCAGTATGTGAAAGAGATTTCTGCACCTCTATGTTCATTGCAGCATTATTCGCAATAGCCAAGACACAGAAACAATTTAAGGGTTCACTAAAAGAGGAATGGATAAAGAAAATATGGTATATCTACCTAATGGAACACTGTTGTGCCTTAACAAGAAAGGACAGTCTATCACTTGCGGCAACATGACTGAATCTGGAGGTTGTTATACTAAGTGAAATAAGCCAGGTACAGAATAGACAGAAAGACAAATGCTCACTTATATGTTGATGTGATTAGGATCTGTGTCCTGACACAAATCTCATGTTCAATTGTAATCCCCAATGTTGAAGGTGAGACCTGGTGGAAGGTGATTGAATCATAAGGGTGGTTTCTCATGAATGGTTTAGCATCATTCCCTTGATGATTTTCTCCTGATAATGAGTGAGTTCTCATGAGATTTGGTTGTTTAAAACTGTGTAGCACCTCCCCTCTATGCTGTTGCTTTTGCCATGTGATGTGCTGGCTCCCCCTTTGCCTTCTATCATGATTGTAAGCTTCCTGAGATTTCATCGGAAGACAAGCAGATACCTAGTGCCATGCATCCTGTATAGCCTGTAGAACTGTGAGCTAATTAAACCTAATTTCTTTATAAAGTACCCCTTCTCAGGTACTTCTTTGTAGCAATGCAAGAATGGCCTAATGCAGAAAATTGGTACTAAGAATGAGGTATTGCTGTAACGATACCTGAAAATGTGGAAACAACTTTGGAATTGAATAACAGGCAGAGGTTGGAAGAGTTTGGAGGGCTCAGAAGAAGGCAGAAAGATGAGGGAAAGTTCAAAACTTCCTAGAGACTGGTTGAATGGTTGTGACTGAAATGCTGACAGTGTTATGGACAGTGAAGGCCAGAATGTTGAGGTCTCAGATGGAACTGAGAAACTTATTGGGAACTAGAACAAAGGGCACTTTTGTGATGCTATAGCAAATAACTTGGCACGTTTTGTCTCTGCCTTAGGGCTCTGTGGAATTTTTAATTTTAGAGTAATGATTTAGGGTACTTGGCAGAAAAAATTTCTAAGCAGCAAAAGGTTCAAGATGTAACCTGGCTGCTTCTAACAGCCTATGTTCATAAGCATGCACAAACAATTGATCTATAGTTGGAACTTATATTTAAAAAGGAAGCAGAATATAAAAGTTTGAAAAATTTGCAGCCTGTTTATGTGGTAGAAAAGAAAAGCCCATTTTCAGAAGAACTCAAGTAAGATGCTGAGTAATCACTTGCTAGAGAAATTTACATAAGTAAAAAGGAACCAAATGTTAATCACCAAGACAATGGGGAAAAGGTCTCAAAGTCATTTCAGAGACCTTAGCAACAGCTCCTCCTATCACAGGCCTGGAGGGCTAGGGAGAATGAGTGGTTTTATAGGCTGAATGGTTTTTGCCCTGCACAGCCTAATGATATTGTTCTCTGTATACCAGATACTGCAGCTCCAGCTGTGGTCAAAGGAGCCCAGGTACAGCTTGGAACGCTGCTTCAAAAGGTGCAAGCCATAAGCCTAGGTGGCTTTTACATGGTGTTAAGCCTGCAGGTGCACAGAGTAAAAGAGTTGAGGCTTGGGATCCTCTGCCTAGATTTCAGAGGGTGTATGGAAAAGCCTGGTTGCTCAGGTAAAGCCTGCTGCAGAGGCAGAATCCTCATGGAGAACATCTACTAGGGAAGAGTGAATGGAAAATGTCAAGTTAGAGCCCCTACTCAGAGTCCCCACTGGGGCACTGCCTAGTGGAGCTGCGAGAAGAGTGCCATCATTCTTCAGATACCAGAATAGTAGATCCATCAACAGCTTGCACCCTGCACCTGGAAAAGCTGCACACACTCGATGCTACCCCATAAAAACAGCTCCAGGGGCTAACCATTGCAAAGCCACAAGGGCAGAGCTACCCAAGGCCTTGGGAGCCTACCTTTCGCACCAGTGTATCTTGAATATAGAACACGGAGTCAGTCAAAGGAAATTATTTGGGGGCTTTAAGATTTAATGACCACCTTGCTGGGATTCAGACTTGCAAGGAATTGTAGACCCCCTTTTTTGTCATTTTGGAATGAGACTATTTACCCAATGCCCATAACCCCGTTGTATCCTGGAGGTAACTGATTTTTTTTTATTTTACAGGCTCCTACGTGAAAGAGACTAGCTTTACCTCAGATAAGACTTTGGACTTTGAACTTTTGAGTTAATGCTGGAATGAGTTATGACTTTGGGGATGGTTGGGAAGTCATAATTTTATTTTGCAATGTGAGAAGAACCTGAGATCTGGAAGGGAAGGACCAGGGGCAGAATGATATGGTTTGGCTCTGTGTCCCTGCCCAAATTTCATGTTGAATTGTAATCCCTAGTGTTGGAGCTGGAGCCTAGTGGGAGATGATCATGGAGGTGGTTTCTCTTGAATGGTTTAACACCATCCCCTTGATGCTGTCCTTGTAATAATGAAAATAAATTCCCAGAGGTCTGGTTGTTTAAAAGCATATATGATATGGTTTGGATATATGTCCCCACCTGAATCTCATATCTAACTGTAATCCCCAGTGTTGGAGGTGGGGCCTGGTGGGAGGTGATTGGATCATGAGGGCAGCTTTCTCCTAAATGGTTTAGCACCTTCCCTCTTGGTACAGTCCTCATGATAATGAATGAGTTCTTGTGATACCTGGTTGTTTAAAAGTGTGTAGCACCTCCCAGCCTACTCTCTCCCTCCTGCTATACCAATATGAAGTGGTGGCTCCCCCTTCTCCTTTTGCCATAATTGTAAGCTTCCTGAGACCTCATCAGAAGCCAAGTGGATGCCTGGCACCATGCTCCCTGTACAGCCTAGAGAACTGTGGGACAATTAAACTTCTTTTTTCTTTTTTTAATAACTTTCCCAGCCTCACCAGGCATGGTGACTCATGCCTGTAATCCCAGCACTTTGGGAAGGCAAGCAGGCAGATCACCTTAAGTCAGGAGTTCAAGGCCAGCCTGACCAACATGGAGAAACCCCATCTTTACTAAAAGTACAAAATTAGCCAGGCGTGGTGGTGCATGCATGTAATCCCAGCTACTTGGGAGGCTGAGGCAGGAGAATCACTTGAACCCGGGAGGCAGAGGTTGCAGTGAGCTGAGATCGTGCCATTGCACTGCAGCCTGGACAAGACGAGCAAAACTCCATCTCAAAAAAAAAAAAAAAAAATTACCCAGCCTCAGGTATTTCTTTGTAGCAGTGCAGGTATGGCCTAATACATATGCAGAATAGAAAAATGTCTAACTCATGGAAGCGGAGAGTAGAATTGTGATTTCAGGGACTAAGCATTGGGGGAAATGGAAATATGTTCATCAATAAGAACAAACTTTTAGTTAAGGAGCATAATTTCTAAAAATCTATTACACAGCATGGTGAATACAGTTAATAATAATAAACCATATACTTGAATTTAGCCAAGAGAGTAGATTTCAAGTGTATTCCTCACAAAATAATAAGTATGTGAAGTGATGTATATGCTAAATCACTTGATTTAGCTATTCTATAATGCATATATATATAAAAACATCATGTTATATATCATAAATCTACACAGTTGTTACTTGTCAATTTAATTAATGTTTTAATGAAGAAGAAAAATATAAGTTCATGAAACCTAAAATTTGAAATCAGGTAAAAATATTTACTTTCACACTGAATTATGAAAGCTTCTTTAAAACATTATTGCATGTTAAAAATATCTGAATATGATGTAGGTGGGCATATCTAAATTCATAGACATTGATATTACAAGAAAGAACTATCTAATAGGCAAAGCTTTCACAAGATTGTTACATGATTTGAGATATCTCTCTTCTGAAACTATTTGGCAGAAACCCTTGGTTTGTATGCAATAGCATTCCCCAAATTTTTGTTTCTCACCACCTCACAAAATAAAAGCAAGTAAAATCAAAGCTTGCTTCTAGTACCTAGAGTGTCTATTGTACACTTATGGCCAATGAGATGTGAGGGAAAATCTATAAAATGTGGGGAGGGGGTGTAAAAAATAAAGAATATGTAAAGAGAATACATCTCTCTTGCTCTTTCTTTCACTTTCTCATTCTCTATCTCTATATCCCTCCACTTACTCTCTTCCCCTTTTCCCTGAATTTCCCACTACTTTCTGCCATTGCATACAGTGAAGTATGTGTGATGTCTAGACATCCAGTGGCCACTAGAGCAAATATAAGATCAAAGTTGAAATGTTCAGAGAGAGACTGAACAAGCAATCTTCTATTTTAAATTTTTTGTAGGATTAGATAAGGAATACTTCATATTGACATACTATGGTTCCTCAGATATCAGATACTTTGTTAATTGCAGCCATATCCAGTCCTAATATGTACATAATTAAACAAATATTGGATATCGATCTGACTTATTTTTGTTTTTAGTGAAAAAAATAATCCCACTGCAGTGTCTTTTATGATAGATGTTGCATCCAAAGCTTCCCCTAGATTGGGAATTCACCATATATCTATATATCTATATCAATTATTATATAGAAATATGTATATATCAACTACTATATATATATATACATACACCAAAAAACACATACACACACTGTATTTCCTATAAGGTGAAATTCTGTGAAAGTAGGCAATGATAAATTATTCAAATTAATTATTTTCAAATAGTGCCAGATTGTCATATTAAGTAACTATTTCATATAATTGAAAAATTCCTGAGAAAAATACAATTTTAAAAACTAAAATAAATAAAAAAACTTTTCACATTGACCTTGTAACATTGTTAAAATATAAACAGTTACATAGATTATAAAAGTAGAACACAGTAGAAAGTTCTAAGCTATTGACTACAGATATTAGTCAAATGAATGTTCATCTCAATTTGCCTACATTTTCTCAAATTCTTAGCTTTATGAAACTTTCAAAGAAATGTTTTCACTTCTAGCACCGTACCCCCAGTTAATTGTGTAATTCCAGAGAATAACCTGATAATTATATGTTTTGTGAAGCTTGGTATTTTTTAATCCTTTTGCTAGCTGACTAACAGAAGTTTATACAATGAGAAGTATAGATCATTAAAAAAAAGTTTTTCTGTTTATCCCACTTAACATTTTATTTTTGGCTGAGTGTGGTGGCTTACGCCTGTAATCCCAGCACTTTGAGAGGCCAAGGTGGGTGGATCACGAGGTCATGAGTTCGGGACCAGCCTGACCATCACGGTGAAATGCTGTCTCTACTCAAAATACAAAAATTAGCTGGGCATGGTGTCCGCACCTGTAATCCCAGCTACTCAGGTGGCTGAGGCAGGAGAATAGCTTGAACCCAGGAGGCAGAGGTTGCAGTGAGCCGAGATCTAGAGATTGCGCCACTGCACCCCAGCCTGGGCGACAGAGCGGTACTCTGTCTCAAAAAATAATAATAATAATAATTTTTGATTGATGTTTACATTGATTAATAGATGACACATTAGCTGACATACTTAAATTATGTGTAAGTAACTTTAGTAAAATTATTTTATTTAAGAGAGTTAATAGTATTTTACCATACACATGCCCACTAGTACATGCACAGAGCATTTCATGCATGAGTCATTGATATCTCTAAAATAATATTTACCGCCTAAAGTTGTAAAAAGTAGCATTTTTCAAAGCATAAAAAGAGACAGATATATCATATGGAGATTTTGTTGTTTGGTTCATTCTCGCTGACACAGATCATGCAAAGAGGGATAATGTATTATCAGGTGATTATGGAAAAGTCCAAGTGGAAAAAAGCGTCTGGCTATCTGTATGCAGACCCTACTTTCAATAGCTAGATGCTCATTTTGTAATGCAATTAGATATGAGCAAAAATATAAGAAGCTCACACATTCTCCTTTCAGAATTTCATATTTTTATATTAGAAAATAGAACAGTTTGTGCTACAATATCCCCTAGGTTTTAGGAAACCAGAGACTCACTTAACATATTATGTCTATACCTGTCCAATTTATTTTAAAGCTCCCAATTGTCTTAGGGGAACACCCGGTCAAAATATAAATAGAATTGTGAAGCAATCTCATTTCTTTGTACCTTGTAGGCCTAGAATATGTCACCTTAGTTATACAGTAAGTATACCAAACCAATATTCAAAATTAGGATATCTGTTGACTTTATAGCTGCAACACAAATTCTATATACAGATTTCAGTGAATCAATAATTAGCACAAGTGCAATAAATGAGCAAGGCCCAGTGGAGAACCTGAAAGAAAAAAGGGTAGATTATAACTTATTTGAACTGACATCACAAGATAGATAAAGCAAAATCGCATCTTTCAGAGTAGAAATGGACTATGAATCATATGGAAGGATTTCATTTTCAGCTTTCTCACAAACTAGCTATGTGAAAGTAAACAGGTAAGTTGACCTCTTCAGGCCTCATTTTCCTCTGATCTAATGAGATTGAGCAAGAGGCTGCAAACTCTAAGACTATGAAGCCATAACATGAATTCCAATGACAAGCTATGAGAGGCAGTTTGTGGAAAGCATTAAAAGTGCACTAAAAAAGTTCAGGAGAAGAATCTCGTGGACATTAAGGAAAGCGATGACCATAGCTCCAGGACAAAAGGATCCCTGATATTTTCCAAAGGTTGTTTTTGGAGCAGAGTAGAGAAATCAGGCTAACTAATAGTATCAGAGTTGGAAATGAGGAAGGAGCAAGGCATTCCGGGAAACAAGAGTAAAAAAAGTTAGAAGAGCAAGATACACATTTAGTGGTTAATAAACAGAACATTTTAAGAGAAAGAACTTTATCAGGGAAAGCAGGGGGGATAAAGATGGATACATAGACTGGAGAAAATAGTATGTGGGAGGCCTTCAATGTCATGGTAAATCAGCATTTTTAGAAACATTCACACTTTCTTGTTTCCAATTCATAGCTGAGAAAGTAATGTACCTTTTACTTTATTTTTTAAGGGCAAGATATTTCTTAAAAATACTATGTGCCTCTAAATGTTGTTTAAAATAATAAGACTCCTCATTGTCACAGGAGAGTATGTGAGAAAAATATTGGTTTTATTGTGACCATATCCACAATTAATCTGGATGCAGGGATTATTAGTATTATTCCTTAAATGACACTCAAGAAAAAGAGTCCAATAATTAAAACTTACATCTCCTAGTAACCACATTTAACAGTACCCATTTTTTTTCTAAACAAAATCTGTATAAGTTTCCTTTTTCAAGAAATGTCTTTAAAATGTCAGGGGCTTTATTAAAGTCAGAGACTAAGATATGATAAATTTCATAGATCATAAATTAATTTTCTCTCATTGACTCTTATGTTCAATTTATGTAGATGGCAAGTACACTAGAAACAGATGGCTATTTTTCAGTTTTCTCAATGTTGAAAACCTCAGTTTGGAATCTGGGAAAAAATAAACAAAAACTTCCATATTTTCACCTCCTGCTACCTATAAAAAATCAGAAAAATTTAACATTTACTGATAATTTAGATAATGTATGAGGCAGGCTAGGATTCTGCTCAGTCTGCTGTGAATTTTTAGGTCTGCAGTGATAACAATATTTTGTCATAAAAAGAAGCAAAAGAGATTAGGAAACACAGAGACAGCTGATAAAATGGATTACATGGATACAGCTTACATATAATATTAACTTTTCTGTTCAAATTGCACCCTATGCTTTTTGATTAGAGCTTTTAATACTAGTGATATAATGGGAAAGGGTGCTGAAATTAAAGATACATACACCCATGCATAAAACAAATAACTAGCATAATAATTATAAAATGATATTTTATATCCCTTATTAAAATATATATGGATACATTTGTAGTTAATGGCAATGGCAATTTTGTATACATATGAACTCAAAATAACTAAATTATTTATTTATGTATTTATTTTGAGACAGAGTCTCACTCTGTCACCCAGGCTGGAGGGCAGTGGCATGATCTCAGCTCACTGCAACCTCTGCCGCCCAGGTTCAAGCTATTCTCCTGCCTCAGTCTCCCACGTAGCTGAGATTACAGGTTCCCGCCACCATCCCCAGGTAATTTTTTGTATTTTAAGTAGATACGGGGTTTCCCCATGTTGGTCAGGCTGGTCTGGAACTCCTGACCTCAAGAGACCCACCTGCCTCAGCCTTCTAAAGTGGTGGGATTACAGGTGTGAGCCACTGCGCCCAGCCTCGAAATAATTAAATACTTTAAAAAAGTATTTCTTCAAGCTCTACTTGGGTCTCTAAAAAAAAAAGATAATTTAGTCATAACTTTGAGATCTTATGACTAGAACTCATCTTATGGGGACAGGACACTACAAAGACAGTAAAAATGGATGAGAGTGTAGAGAAAGGATCTCAGCTGGCATATGGACATTCCATTACTTGATTATCAAAACGGACATAAGAAATTGGATGAAGTTGGTCAGGCGTGGTGGCTCACACCTGTAATCCCAGCACATTGGGAGGAAGAGGTGGGTGGATCACAAGGTCAGGAGTTCAAGACCAGCCTGGCCAACATGGTGATACCCTGTCTCTACTGAAAAAAAAAAAAAACAAAAAACAAAAATTAGCTGGCCATGGTGGTACATGCCTGTAATCCCAGCTACTCAGGAGGCTTAGGCAGGAGAATCACTTGAACCCGGGAGGTGGAGGTTGCGGTGAGCCGAGATCACACTATTGCACTCCAGCCTGGTGACAGGGTGAGACTCTGTCAAAAATAAAATAAATATATAAAAAAATAAATAGGACAAAGTCTGTACTAGGGAGGTTTAATATGACAGATGAGACAGAGGAGTGAAAATCTGGATTGCGGAGGAATATGGAAAATTAGCCAACTACCTGCCTATTCACTTTGTACTCTAAGTAAGCTAAGGGGTTTGGGTGGAACTGCAGGTGACATTTCAGGAGAAGGCTTAGCATGATATGAAGATTTCAGCCCTCATACTCACCCTCTTTACCCCACTAAAATGAAATTTGGGTAGAATTCTCCCCCCCCCAACCCCCAGAGTAGACAGTGAAATACAGCAAGGAAACTAAGCTAAAGTTCAGTTTTATACGAGACTTCAATTCAGCAAGGGTATAGTAGAGTTACGGTGAGATTCTATAGACATGTAAGGGCAGGAACCTTAATCCTGGCATTCTGAACACTGGGAAATTTACAAGGCCTACTCAAGGACAACTGAGAAGCTCACACATTTTTCAGCCTGTTACCTGAAATGGCACAGGAAATTGATATGGTTTAGTGTATCTTTGAAAGACAATAATGAACCCATCTTTAAAGGGCTGAGCTAAAATGTCTGTCCCACATTCAAATTTTAGGAAGTAAAACAGGTTTATTCCACGAATTTTGAATTGAATGTAATTTCACAGATATTCAGTTATTTTTATTTCTTTTCTGGGCTTACCCATCCACCACACAAATACACAATAATGTTTATGATTCTGTTGGTATTCGCGCTCCTTTGATGACCTCCTAACTTCACCTCCTGTTTGCTTCCCTGCAGAGGGCAGGAGCATGACAACAAAGAAAGAAAACAGACTTCAGTGTTAGATAGATTTTGGGTTTGACTTTCAGCTTGGTATTCACAAGATGTGAAACATTATGGAAAGTTAAGAACTAGGCAGTGTTTATTGAGAACTGCTGCCTCGCATTGTCCCAGGTAGTTTATAGAAACTAAATTTACCCTAACAACATTAAAAGGTAGGTGCTATTGTTTCTGAAAAAGACTTGGTCACAGAAAAACATTAAGTAATTTGAACAAAGTTAAGCAGCTAGAAAGTGGCAGAGTCAAAATAAAACACAGGCCTTTTAAATCTACAGCACCCTTTTTATCACTGACCTTTATTCATTAAGCAATCTGTGTCTCAGATTCTTACATAAACAATGAAGACAATGATGATTACCTCCTCAAATATTATATGGAATAAATAATATAATGTGCATAAAAATTACTGGCATGTGTATATGTGCCACATTTTCTTAATCCAGTCTATCATTGTTGGACATTTGGGTTGGTTCCAAGTCTTTGCTATTGTGAATAGTGCTGCAATAAACATAAGAAAATGTGGCACATATGCACCATGGAATACTATACAGCCATAAAAAAGGATGAGTTCATGTACTTTGTAGGGACATGGATGAAGCTGGAAACCATCATTCTCGGCAAATTATCACAAAGACAAAAAACCAAACACCACACGTTCTCATTCATAGGTGGGAATTGAACAATGAGAACACATGGACACAGAAAGGGGAACATCACACACAGGGGCCTATTGTGGGGTTGGGGGAGCGGGGAGGGATAGCATTAGGAGATATACCTAATGTTAAATGACCAGTTAATGGGTGCAGCACACCAGCATGGCACATGTGTATATATGTAACAAACCTGCATGTTGTGCACATGTACCCTAAAACTTAAAGTATAATAAAAAAAAAAGAAAAAAAATTACTGGCATGTGAAAGACACTTGAAATATTAATTCATTCTCAATTCTTTCTACCAATCATAAAATATCTAGAAATAAATAAAAAATATATTAAGTAATCTGCTATTCAAAGGTATCCAAGAGTACCTTTAAGAGAAGTTCCTTTTTTTTTGAAAAAGAAGAAGAAAGCTATGCTAGGATAGTATTTGTAAGTTTGTATTCTTATATATTTCATTTTCTTACTGTTTGGTTAAAATTAGCATTCAAATCCTGAGGGTGCTGTTCTTTTACTATTTCCTAAGTCTTGCAACATGGAATATTACTTCAACTGTCCATAGTATTTGTATCTTGTTGCAAATTATATACTTTAAAACTTTTTTATGTGCCCTAGGTTCTGCTATAAGGAAATGTTGCCTGTTCTGATTTGGCAAAGACTATTGAAATAATGATATTACTTATGCTACAATTATAAAATTGCTCATTTGGGGCCTTTCTTAAAATTTGATATTATTATTGATTGAGGGTACTCCATTGTGATTTCAAAATGCACTTGAAATCTCATTTTATGGATATGTAATTTTCTTACCTTTTTGCTTCTAGCTATCTGACCGCTTATGTTGCTTCTGATAATGGCAGGTTTGGGTGCATACCTTGTATTTATTTTTCAACCTGTTACTTTAATAGCTTTGCATTTTGTTCCTAGTTGCTATGTGCACTCTTTGTATTGAAACTGAATATTTTTGACATAGGAATTCCTTTTGTTTATTTTTGATCACATGTCTTAACCTCTCTGCATATCAGAAACTGCATCTTTTCGTTTTATCAGGTATATTCATCTCTTCAAAGTTAGACTTGATCAGCAATGGTAATTAACATAATTTTTCCACTTCTTAGTCCAATTTTGAGTCATTCATTAAATGTCATATCTGAGATTCTTGCAAATTCAATGTTTAGGTGCAAACATGTAGGGAACGGATGGAACAATCATGAAAGATTTTCCAGTTTACGATTTGGCTTTCTATGCCATTATTTCTAATTTTACAAAGTCTCAAACATTTAGGCAAAGAATTAAGATATTGCTGTCTCCGTGAAACTTTCTAAAATAACGGTATTTGCCTCATATTATTGTAAATAAAACGTTTAAGACCCTCTGTTGTGTCATCATTTTGTGAAACTGCATTATCTCTCCGGAAAGTATTTATATAGAAAGGCAGAACATTCTCTAATAGCTTCAGACCATTTGTTTAGCTCTCTCTGAAAAGTGACAGTCTCTTTTGTGCTTAGAACAAGTCCCCATCCACATTATTCCAACAGGTGCATTAGTGCTGGAAGATTGTCAGGTGGATAATGAGAATTCAGTGATTTGAGAAGGCATGTCGTATTTCCGAAAATGACGGAAAGTCATTTTCCTCCCCTTTCCCAGAGTGGATGTCTTATTTTCCTGCACACTTCTGGCATCACATTAGTCACACGTTGCTTGATCTGGTCAAATTCATCAAATGAACGATTTTCATCAATTATGTGACAGTTTATATTGTCCAAACTTGTCATGAGCCCCACTGATTTTTCAGCATGTTTCCACAATGCATCCAATGCCCTTAATCCACAACTGCAACTCAGCGAGACGTGCAGGAGTCATGATGGAAACATTGATACCTAGAAAAGCTTTCTCCCACTTTGTTCCATCAGACGAACTCCTGTTCATTCTTTCAGATTTTAACACCGGGGGTCAGCCCAATCAGGAAGCTTCACTCGATTTCTCTATCCATGTCCACCCACACTCTCGGGCTGAGGATAGCTCTTTTTTTAAAAAAACAATTTACCCCTTGAAAGCACTCCGTTTACTCACCTATCATAGCACTTCACACAGTTTGATAACTTGTCTATTTTCCAAAGTAAATTGCAAACTCAATGAGAACTTTGGTTCTATATGTAAAAAGAAAATCATCAGATGTCTGAAGGCGTGACATATTTCAAGCTATATTTTATTACAATGAGGGCTTCTTTGAATCCATTCTGTTGGTTTCTGGGTGCCTGCTTGCAGTGGTAAACCAGCAAGTTGTTTAATACATTAGCTAAGGAAGGTGTTCATCTTTTACTTACTATTTTTCATTTAGTGTTTCTCTTTATCTTTTAGGATAACTTACCTAACTTCCAACTTTTCTACTGAGTACTTCGTTTCTGTCTTGAATGAGGTGCTTTGTATCCTCTGATGATTCCTTTTATACTAAAATTATGTTCCCATTTTTTCTGCGTCATACCTTTTCTTATCTCTTTGGCTGCATGTTGAGATTGAAGCAGGAGGATTGTCAGCTGTACGAGGAATGGCATCAATGAAATAAATAGGAAGCAATCTATTAAATGTTATGATCAACAATATGAAACTGTTTAGAGATGTAGTGAAGAGTTTAGAGACAATTTGCTGACGAGATCTAAAAAAAATGTGAGAATAACAAAAGTAAAATATTAAATAAGTGGAGACTTAAGCAAATGACATACTCAGAATGTATTATGTAGCTCACTTGTAAATGCTTGCTTTAATAAATCTAACACAATATTTAATACATTCTATAATTTAAACAATTACTGAATTTTGTACCAAAATATTAATGTGTAATATTAGCATATGGGAATGATTGAGAGTATAGATATAAACATGAAAGTATTAATAGAAGAACTAAATTATAAAAAGTTAGTAAATAAAGTAAAAATATATAATTTTTAAAAATCAATAAATATATTTTAAGTATCATATTTGAAATAAAATTATCAATATCAGAAAATAATACTTAAAACTTTTTTTAATTATTGAGAGAGGATGTCTTCATAAATCAGAGAACTGGAAAGGAAGGAAAGGTGCTTGAAGTTTTGTCAAAAGACTTGCAGTGCTATATGAATATTAATACAACAATTTGTATTATTTTATAGCAATTGACTTTTTTTTAATGTTCCAGGATACATGTGCAGGATGTGCAGGATTGTTACGTAAGTAAACATGTGCCATGATGGTTTGCTGCATCTATCAACCCATCAACTAGGTATTAAGACCGGCATGCATTAGCTCTTTTCCCCAATGTTCTTCCCCACCCTGCCCTCCCCGACAGGTCCCAGTGTGTGTTGTTCCCCTCCCTGTGTCCATGTGTTCTCATCCTTCAGCTCCTACTTCTAAGTGAAAGCATGTGGTGTCTGCTTTTCTGTTCCTGCATTAGTTTGCTGCGAATAATGGCTTCCAGCTTCGCCCATGTCCCTGCAAGGGACATGATCTCATTCCTTTTTATGGCTACATAATATTCCATGGTGTATATATACCACATTTTCTTTATACAGTTTACCATTGATGGGCATTTGGGTTGATTCCATGTCTTTGCTATTGTGAATAGTGCTGCAGTGAACATATGTGTGCAAGTAGCTTTGTAATAGAACGATTTATATTCGTTTGGGTATATACCCAGTAATGAGATTGCTGAAAAATGGACTTTTAATTAAAAGGAGGCATCTATTGTCTCTTTCAGACAATATTATTGTGTAAGATTTTACATTTTAGTTCAAAATATTAATTTTACAGTAAACTAAGTTATTTTGGAGGTACACAGGTTTTTAAGGTTTATACGTCTAATTTTTGGAATCTAATATGTGCACATAATCTATTATGTTCTAGTAAATAGAAAACTAGAAGATAAGTAAGAAAGAAAACTTTTCTCCATGTCCCCTCTTATCTAGCAGGATTGCATATATGCATGTGTGTATGTTGAGTGTGTTTTGTATTAGTGGAATAGGATGAGCATTTAAATGTCTAACCAAATAAAAAATAGAAATGAACAAACTATATCATAAATACACAGCAATTAAAAAATACCTTTAGTGCCTATGAAGGCAAAAACAGTTTTTTGTTTCTTCCTTTGTGCTCAATGCAACTGAAATTTTTTGGTTACTTTTTTCTAATTACATGTCACATGCCTCCCTTGTTATCCTTACAACCACTAATGCCTCCTCAGGTGAGGCAGATACAAGCCATTGAACCAGCTTCTATCCTTCAAGGAATGTATGATATTTGCAAAGAAATTAGTAATATCATGTCATTCAATTTCCCTGTCATTTGTTTATGGCTGAGTTAAAACGTGTACTTCTTGCAGCTTAAGGAAGTGTTTTGGATTCACTGACTTTTTTTTTTTTTTTTTTGAGACGGAGTCTCCCTGTCTCCCAGGCTGGAGTGCATTGGCGCGATTTCCGCTCACTGCAAGCTCCGCCTTCCGGGTTGACGCCATTCTCCTACCTCAGCCTCCCGAGTAGCTGTAGCTGGGACTACAGGCGCCCGCTGCCACGCCCGGCTAATTTTTTGTATTTTTAGTGGACACGGGGTTTCACCATGTTAGCCAGGATGGTCTCTATCTCCTGACCTCGTGACCCGCCCGCCTCGGCCTCCCGAAGTGCTGGGATTACAGGCGTTGAGCCACGGCGCTCTAATAGTGCATGTATTAAGATGAAGAAGGAGGAGGATTGGAGAACTGAGTAAAAGAAGAGGAGGACGAAGAAAGAAAAAGAAACCGAGGGACCATTTTAAATAAAAGATAAATCAAGAGAAAACTGTCTTACCAGATTGCATTCCCCAAAGTGAGGTTAGTGTTTTATTTGAAAGTCATTTGCTGTGTATTTATAAATTTATTGTGATTCTGGATGCTTGAAGTTCTTCCACAATATCTTTCTTGTCTTCTTTTGGCCACTTCTCGTTCCTCTTCTAACTCCCCTCCTTTGCTCTCTCATTCTCCTCCTCTGCATGTCCTCCTTACCATTATTTTTCCCGCTTTCTCTTTGTTTTTCTATCCCCTCCTCTCTTCCTTCCTTTGTAACCCCGTGAACATTTCCACCAGTCAATGATGCTTCTAGACATTATAACAGCAAGAGCACCAGGAATTGTTCAGTTTATGTTGAGGCAGCCTGCTAAATTGCAACTCTGTGAGAGAGCTTCTTCCCAGAGAGCTAGTGTGAGACATTATATCCAAATGCTACACACCTGCCATGCTCCTTAGACTAAATGAAGATAATCCTTCCAATGACAGCCTGTTGATAGGTATTCCCAGGTCCAAAATGCAACCCAGATTCTAATTAACCTGATTAAACCTGTTGTGTATGACTCATTTTTTTTCTTCCTTTGATCAAGTTGTCATTATCTATTTGGAAATTCATCTTTTTTCATGTTATTTACTAGCCAGGATTTGTCACAAACAGATAGAAGCAACACAAAGCATCTACTTCTATGTTTCTATAATCTTCCCTGGTGCCATTACTCTTTTTACATGTCAAAAGCAATGACATCCTCAACAAGCTTGAGATCTAAGAGTATAATTATGACTTACCAGTGTCTAAAATTATTTGTGCAGAATGCGTGGAGATGCATGGTGTTCAGACAGCCAGGATTAAAGAGAGCACACTCTGACTAATAAACATATTTTGCATATTTTTTTTCATATGGGTGAGCAGAAAAAGTTGATCTCATGGAGGTAGATAATAGAATTGTAGTTACCAGTGCCTGGGAAGGTTGGAGAGGGGATAAAGAGAGGTTAGTTAATGGGTACAAACATATATTTACAAAGAAAGAATAAGTCATAGCTTTCGATAGCAGAGTAGACTGATTATAGTTAACAATATATTGTATATTTCATAATAGTTAGAAGAAAAGATTTGAAATGTTCCCTTACAAAGAAATGATAGGTATTTGAGACAATACATATCAAAATACTCTAGTTTGATCATTACACATTGTATGCAGCTATCAGAATAACATATGTACCCCATAAATATGTATGATTATGTATTAATTAAAAAATTAAAAAAATAAAAATACAAGTTGTCAAATTGTGTAATTCACTCTTGTAAAATAAATAAAAAGTGAAAATTAAAAGCCAAAACAATAATTCACTCTTAATCTTGGCCATTCTGCAGAGTATGCTCATAGAAGAGATGACCTGCACAGAAGTGCAAACACAAAGCCTTGGCCATTTGTGCTGCTTTAAATATTAGTTGCGGAAACTTAGCTGCCATGTTTTTACTGATGTTCAACATGCAAGTCATTTATTATTGCCTTAAGTATTTCAACAACGAAGAGTAGAAAAACTAATACAAGGTTTAGACTTTTGCTTTCACAGTAGCTTCAACCTTGGTGATCAAAACATACTTTTATTGTGTTTTTTTTTTTGCCTGTTGTTTCTTTTTGACAGGGGATCAGATACACAGAACTCAGTTATCCTTTGGTAATAATGCAGTATCATAAATAAATTTTGCATTTATCTTTTTATTTTTATGTTTAGATTTTCAAATGTTTATGTATTAAATATATATTCAAATAATTATTTTAAATATTATAATGAGTAGTGTTGAAATTATTATTCCTCAAACTAACCCATGATAAATAACTTGCATCTAGACATGTATGTCTCCATTTTCTTATCTGCCTTCCTCCACCAAGTGGTAACATGAGTTCCTCATTTATTTATCATTCTCTTACTGGTTAATGTATTTTTACCACACACATATATTTCTTGGATCTGCTTTAAAAATATTTATGTACTCTTATGTGATTTGCTTGCTTGATGGCCTATCATATGGTCTACCTTGGAGAAAGTTCCATGCACTGTTGAATAGAATGTGTATTCTGCAGTTGTTGAATGAGATGTTCTCTATATATCTATTAAGTCCATTTGTTTGAAGGTATAGTTTAAATTCATTGTCTTTTCGACTTTCTGTCTTGATGAGTTGTCTAGTGCTGTCAGTGGAGTATTGATGTCCCCGACTATTATTGTGTTGCTGTCTATCTCATTTCTTAGGTCTATTAGTAATTGTTTTATAAATTTGGGAGCACCGGTGTTAGGTGCATATATGTTTAGGATTGTGATATTTTCCTGTTGGACAAGGCCTTTTATATATAAAGAGGGACATTAAATAAATAAATTTTTTTATATAAAGAGGGACATTATTTATATGTCCCTCTTTGTCTCTTTTAACTGCTATTGCTTTAAAGTTTGTTTTGTCTGACATAAGAATAGCTACTACTGCTTGCTTTTTGTGACCGTTTGCATTTAGGCAATTTACATTCAATATTAGTAGTGAGATGTGAGGTATGATTCCATTCATTGTGCTATTTGTTGCATGTATACCTTGGTTTTTCTTTAATGCACTTTTGATTAATTGAAGTTTTAAAGTTTGTTTTTAAAACTATGCCAATATTTTCTTCTTGTGTTTAGCTTTTTTTTCCTGCCTTGATCAAGAAATCCTATTTACAAAAACATAAAAATATATATTTTAAAAAATTAGCCATTCCTCATATACAGTATTGGTTTTTAATAGGGTCATATATGCAATTCATGGGGGAAGGAAAGTATTTTCAATGAATATAATTGACACAATGCAATATTATAAAAAATGAACCCCTATTTTCCTATCTTACATTTTAAGAGAGTTATTTTGAGATTCATTATGGACATAAACATAAAAGCTAAAGCTATGTGGCTTCTAGCAGCAAACAGTATAATAGCACTACAATTTTAGGGTAAGCAAAAATTTCTTAAAGAAACCACAAAAAGCATTAACCAAAGGAAAAAATGTCAAAACAATACTGATAAAATTATCATGATTAAATATTATAATAATTAGAAAAGATGAGGACACATAAACAATGGTGACTTTAAGTTTGTTAATGTAGTTTTCCAAGTAGCAAACTGAACAGCTAGGCAATTGGCAGTACTCCAAGATTCAGTAAAGATATAGTAAAATTCATCAAGGGGAGTGTTGGCCAGTGCCATAAGAACAACTTAAGAGTTCTGCCCAATGAGCAGAGCAACAATGTCCATTATTTTCAATTCTGCATAGCTGGTGCTGGGTTTGAACAGATGCAACAGCCTAGTGGATACCATTGCATTTCAGTTTAGATAAACCATCAGTAAAACAGGACTAGGCATTTAGGAAAACCTGGCCAGCTATGCTCTCAAATATGCCATTTTCAGTATACAAGTGCATTTCGATGGGCCCTTCCCATTTTGATAGTCAATAAGTCTGAGTTGAGCCACCCCAAAATGGGAATATCAGGCCAGAGGCACGGGCCCTCTTGGGACAGACATTCCTTCTAACAAGAGCATAGTAACTATCTAATAACTGTTTTCTGGGGATGTACCTTGTAGCCATGTCATGAAGGGGATGAGTCAAAAGCTCACGGTGGAGACAAGGCAGGATAGAAGCTGACATCCATTGCCTGAGGCTCCACATCAGTCATGAAAACATATTACTTGAAGTAGTAATTGGGGTTGTGGGGATCCAAAGGTAAAAAGCATGCTGCAGTTCATTAAGCAGTTTACAATGTAACCTGTGATTTGGTCTCCAATCAAAGGATGCTAATTTGCAGTTTAGCCAATATGAGAGACCAAATATTATAGAATGCCCAAGTGAGTCACAAACTGTCTCCAAAACCTAAAAGTGTTAACAGAGTGCTGGGTCTCCTTTTGGTAGTGTTGTGGGAACAGGATAGAGCAATTTTCTTTGAATGCCAGAGGAACTAACAGTTTTGAAGCCATCCACATGGTCCCAAGAAAATTTACTTGGTGAGTAGACTCCTGAAAGTTGTCAGGGTTTATTAACCACTCCTACTGATGGAGGAAATATATCACCACAGTCGGGACCTTTGAGAATGAGACTGTCAACTTGTCAACCAACTGGACATCATTTATACTGTGTAGTTGAAAATTTTGGGCATCATAACTGTAGACATTCATGCCAAATCCTGACCCAGACACAGGTGGCAAATGGCATGAGTTTAGATACCTCTGTGAGAATATTTCAAATGTATATTAGAGGCTTTGTCAAATGAATGCAAATTGGTCTTGGTTCTTAGGTGCCTTTGGGATAGAAAAGAAAGAGCTGACAGTGTCTGAAACAGCATACAAAATGCTACCAGTTTGTGCAACAAATTCAGTTATATTGCAGTATCTTCACAGTCTCAATATTTGCAACAACTAGTACTATGGGTGCAAAAACTGAATTCAATTAGTTTTGTACTGTGAAACTCCAGCTCCCTTCATCTTCACAACTGACCATATATGGTTGTATTGAGATATTGCATTTCATACTCTCTGTGATGTGGTTAAGTTCCTAAGCAAGGCTATGATTTCCCATTCTCTTCTTAAGATACTATGTTGTTTCTATTGGACCTCCTCCATGAGGACAGTGAGACAGGTTGAGGAGTGACTTACGTGTTTTATCAGCAGTTCTCTACATGCCATGGTCACTGAGTAAACAAATCGCTCTTTTACCCATAAGCATTTGTATTAGTCTGTTTTCATGCTGCTATAAAGGACTGCCCAAGACTGGGTAATTTATAAAGAAAAGAGGTTTGATTGATTCACAGTTCTGCATGGCTGGGGAGGCCTCAAGAAAACGGGGAAAAGCCCCTTATAAAACCATCAGATCTCCTGAGACTTTTTCACTACCACGAGAACAGTATGCAGGAAACCACCCCCATGATTCAATTATTTCTACCTTGCCCAGCCCTTGACACATGGGGATTATGACAATTCAAGGTGAGATTTGGGTGGGGACACAGCCAAACCATTTCAGCATTCATAGTACAATCACGCAAAACATCGACATAAATAGTATATGAGAAGTGGAATCACAGATAACATAAAACTGGCGCATTTGCTAGTTGGTCACCTTATCGGCTTTATAAACCTAGCAATCTAGGGCAGTATAAGCTTGCATACTAGATTTATTGTTTTCTCAAAATGCTTTTTTTTTTCTTTTCTCTCAGGGAGACAATTCTCTTTGAGTGGGTCAAAACTTCCTTATGGCACCTAGGACCCACTGCAAAAACAAAGCACAATAACAGAAAAACAAAAACGTAACACTGCAACCTTTTAGTTTCTTGTCCAAATGCATCTCAGGTTGGCATGATAGATTGCAAAAGAGGCTGAGTTCTTACTATTCTTTCTTATCAAGCATCATATACTTCCATCTCTTCATCTTCAAGCAACCTGACAAAAAATTAACAATTGGGGCCCAATTTATGTTCATAGCAATTGTGAAAAATGCTGTCACAATGTAGCTGTGTGTTTTTGTAAATATGGTCTAAAATGTGGTGGGGGATGTAGAAGTATCTGCCAATCTAATCAAATCTTTGTACTAATTATAATAATGAGATAAACCCAAGGATGATTACCAGATCAGTGAGGAAATCTCCCTGCCCAAAGTAGAGTTAGCACAGTCAGGGCACCATTTAGACAATTGTCTTCAGACCTCCTTTCTGGTACTCAGCTGCAAGCACCTCACTAGTGTCTCCTTGTAAGCACATTTTTAACCATACGATTTGATCAACATGTTACTGGTATTCTGGTGCACTTCTCTGAAATCACATAAAAGAATCTAGGCCTTCATCTTTCCTTTTCTAGCATTCTGTGTGTCTGTTAACATCTATCCTTGTTACAAAACTATCAAAAACTGTGAAAGATTTGATATTTTACTCGACTTGCAAAGTAACAACCAAGCCTGCCATAGTTTTACAGATTCTAGAAAGAAAGCAAAAGATTCCTGGGTCAGAGACAAAGGACAAGTGATTATTCACAGCAAGATCAGCAGCCATGAGAGGCCAGCAGTTGTGCAGAACCGCTGAGCCACACTTTCCACAGGGTGGTGAAAATATGGTCAGCAGATCCTTGTACAGGCAGTGGAATCCATTAGAAGACAAGAACTTTGAGGTTAGGGAAACTGAATTTTAAATAATGAACAGTTGGTTTGCCCTGGAAGGAAACATTTTTTTTATTATATGGACAGGAAGCAAATCTGCCCTTTGCTCCTGAGGTACACTATCTCTAATTCCCAAGGTTTTTCAATATACATTAAAAAGATAGTCCAGGACAAAAGCAGTCAGTACCTCTGCTCCCAAACATCCCAAAATGTGACAGGCCTCTGGCAAATATTCTCCCAACAAATTGATAAAACTTTTTGAGCTTATCTTAAAAAGTTAAACATATACCTTTCCTGTAACCCAGTGATTCTCCTCCTAGGTATTTATCCAAAAGAAATAAAAATAGATGTTTACAAAATGCTTGTACCAAAATGGTTACAGCAGCTTTATTTATTGTTAACCAAAACGGCTCAAAAGGAGAATGGATAAAAAAGTTTACAGTAGAATAGAGTTATACAATAGAGTACAGAGCAATAGATGAAACTTAAAAATATTCTTTGGAAGGAAAGAAGAAAGAATGAATATGTATGACTGCATTTATATGTAGTTCTGGAACAGACAAAACTAATCTCTGGTAATAAAAAGGCTGTGTTTGCTGGGTGGTTTAATCTGAGGAAAGGGATTAAGGAACTTTCTGCAGTGATGTATCTGTTAAAACTTACCTAACAATTCACTTAAGATCTATGAATTTTACTATGTGTGAATTATGCCACATTAGTTCTTGAAATTCAGAGTAATCATTCAAAGTAATTTTTGCGTGCAAAATGTTGGCTAAAATTTATTAAAAATGATATGTAGGCTTGTGTTAGACACTGTGGCAATGCTTTACAAATAGCAACTAATTTAACTCTTACAATATTACTATTATTATCCCCTTTTAAACATGAGGAAGCTGGAGCACAAAGTGGGCAAATTCTTACTCAAGATATCACAGCTAGTAAGTGGCACAGCAGTGATTTGAAACCATTGATGCTAATTATTATTATTCTGTGTGGATTTATAATGTCATACAGTTATGGTTAGTGTAACTGTGATGCATTTGAAGGAATTGATAAACACTTATTAACATGAAATAAGTCAATATTTATTACTATGAGTTTCTTTTTGGGAAGTTTTTTTTTTTGCCTTAAGTATCTTCCCATATCATCAAGATAAATTGTTTATATCCTCCAGACCTGTCTTATCCAATAACCAGTAACCACTGGTCTCACATGGCTAGGCTATTTAAATTTAAATTTAAAATGAATTAAATTAAAATTCAGTCATTCATTTACACTAGACATTTTCAAAAGCTTAATAGCCATATGTGGCTACTGGCATCCTACTGAACAGTACAGATATAGAATAGTTTCATCATGGCAGAGACTGCTATTGATAGCAGTAGGTTAGAATCATCAGATTTAAAGTGTGTACTCAGGCCAACAACTTAGGCGTTACCTAGGTTTCTGCTAGGTTGTGGATCCCAGAACTACTGAATGAAAATCTGTGTCTTACAAAGATTCCCAAGTTATTAAAATGCATATTAATCAATACTTATAATTTGATATCAAAATTCAGTGATTAAATGTGATTCATGAATGTGATGTTAATTTGATTTTGTAATTAAATTCTACTACTGATTAGATGCTAACTTTCTTATTTTTCTTAGTCTATAATACATTAAACAATCTGATATATATCATGATAACTTGTACATGTAACAAAACTACATTATACAATTTTACCACAATTTTATGACATGTCCATGAAGAATTTACAATTCAAATCTGTGCTGTAGTTTTATACATGAGAGTAACTATCAGAAATTTGGTTTTATGTGACTGCTAATCCCTGACTCCTGTGAGGATTCAGAATAATGAGATCTGGAAAAGAGCTTCATTTTATATTTGAGACAGCACAAAGAAATCAGATGCAGAAATAACATAGGGGTTAAAATTTGATCTCAGATCTTAGAATGCAAGTTCATAATCATATATGTACTCTAAGGATAGCCACCTCTATACTTTCATTTACATTGAAAGAAGCTGTCATTTTTCATGCAATTAATGATACCAAAGCAACAAGCACAAATTCCAAGCATTTTTGTTTTGTTTATGATGATACTGAATTTAGTCGTTTTTGCCTGTATTAACCATTTTATTTTCTAGTATTTTAGAAAGAAGCTTCATCTTTAAAAATCTAAAAAGTTTTTGCTGTAGCTTGTAAAAAGAATTATATAGATAGAACTGATATTTTACTTTACAGGAAAAACTTTATACCAGTTTTCCAACAAAATGGTCTTGAATTTAGTATAATATAATTCACATTTACTGAAGTATTCTATACTTATATGTTGCATGATATAAGCAATGACTGGTTGATGTAAAGTCATTAAAACATAAAATATTTAATAGTTTATCAATACTTCACGAATTGTTACGTTTTGTTTGCATTGCCCTAAAATCCTTAGCTTATAATAATATACATTTAAATTACCAGAAATAATAAATACTCTACCAAATCTTTCTTCCATGTTGCACTTCAGACATTTTTCAGATGGGGTTTATTAAATTTTCACACACAAATTACCATGTATGATCAACTGTTTTTCTCATCTATAATATTGCATTAACCTGGGCTAGAGCTAGTTGCTGAAGACAATTTTAATTTGAAGTTTTGTTTTTTTGTGTGTGTGCAAAAGGTAGGTAGAGTATTAGTAGGGAGCTGAGTTATTAATAACCTACTGTGTGACAGGTACCTGTCCTATGTATTAACTCACTAAATATTGTCAAAAACCATGTGAAGTTGTTATAATTATCACCAATTTTAAGATAATGTGTGGATATTCAAAGTAGCAAAGCTGATGAGTAGAATTTTATAACAATTTTTTACTGTGAAATCATCCTCTATTTTCTGTATTTTCCTGCATTTTGTACTTTGCATTTTCAACCACCATTTTACCATGTGCCTAGAGAAGGAAAAACATCTCAGAAACTGCATCTTTCAAAAGTAGAGCCAGGGCTAATATGAACATATTCAAATGCACAGCTGCATGTAACTATAGGTTTGTTTAAAATGCTGAGACTATTTCAGATTTTCATTAAATTATCATCATCGTCTTACAGAATAGATGAAGGACTATTGCTTTTAAGGAACTGATCATTTACTAAGTATATTTCGTTTGCATTTTATATAAGTTTCTCTTAATATTCTTAAGTGATCTAAGTAATATGCCTTGAAAACCTATTTAATGTTAGACATTGTACTGAGTAATTTACACATTTTTTCTCAAAATTATCACACCAAGTGTATTAGTCTGTTTTCATGCTGCTGATAAAGACATGCCTGAGATTGAGTAATTTATAAAGAAAATGAGGTTTAATGGACTCACAGTTCCACGTGGCTGGGGAGGCCTCACAATCATGGCAGAAGGCTAAAGGCATGTCTTACATTGTGGCAGGCAAGAAAGAATGAGAGTCAAGCAAAAGGGGAAACCCCTTATAAAATCATCAGCTCTCATGAGACTTATTCACTATTACCAGAACAGTATGGGGGAAATGGCCCCCATGATTCAACTATCTCCCAACAGGTCCCTAACACAATATGTGGGAATTATGGGAGCTACAATTCACAATGAGATTTGGGTGGTGACACAGCCAAACCATATCATCAAGTTATATGAAATTTATTTCATAATCTCATTCTGAAAATGTTTTGCATATGCTTCAAAGCGTTTAAGTAACCTCCTCAAGTTTATGCAACTAGTAAGTCGAAGGCCGGTATGCAGTTGTATCCCACTTTACTGTCAACAAAGAAAAGTCAGACTTTACCAAAGTCACAGAAAGCATGTGGCTTCAATGTGAGTACTAGTTGTGTTTTAGTTGATTACCCAAGTGACCTTGATTTTTGCCCTACTTTTATAAACTGGAGTCTGTTTATTTCTGAATTTGCTTCCAGTTAGGCTTCTCATGAATATCAGGGAAGTGGTTGACAATGGGGAGAAAACCTGAGGAATGTCATTACTGTTCTGCTAGTTTCACCATCTATTAACTTTTGTGAAGGAAAGATCCATATAAATAAGGGTATTTGATGTAATTGTCATGCTAATATGCTATCCCCACTCATCCTTCTAATTGCTTAAATGATATACATATATATTTGGATCTGATATTTTGTTTACTGAGGCTGATTGCTTAGTCTATTAACAGATAAATATTGACAGATGTCTGAGGGAGATAATGAGAAAAGGCATTTCTGAAGTTTCTTGCAATTTCATCTTAACTCATAAAGCCATTTTGTTATTCAGGCTTAACTACTCTACAGAGATAGAAGGGAAAACAAGATGTCTCTTTTATCCATATAATTGCTTTCTTTATTTCTATATAATTACTTTCTTTAAAAATTACTGCTAGAAGAAAAAAGGAGAGAGATTCTAAATTCTTAATAAAACCTTTGTAACATTTCCAACAATTCAAAGTGAAAATTCCTCAAATGTTTAATTCAGGACAATTTTGTAGTAACTTTGAAGGTAATTCACTTTCATTACAGAATAATTATGAAATAAATACAAATGGACAAAATAACTACAGTTCTACAACTATTACTCAAGGTCATATGTATAACCTTGAACCATAGCAGTGCCTCCCCTCTACCAGTGCCTCCCATTCTACTCATGTCATGCAGCCTCCATACTGTGACAAACAGGATATATATATTTTGTTTATATTTTCATCTTAAGAGATGAGTACTCTGCCTTGAGTGAGCTCAAATGCATATTATTTCATATATATTTATATGGTCATATGTATGACCTTGAGTAATAGTTGTAGAACCATAGTTATTTTGTCTATATATGTTATTGTATTTATTTTTATTTATATACATTTTATTGTATTTACCTTTATCTATTTTATTGTATTTACTGTTAGCATTATTTTCTAAATGTAGATAATTTTTTCTAACAAATAAAAATGATGATGATTCAATATATATAGTTTGTATCCTCTTTCTGTTTTATGTAAATTACACATTGAATATAAATTTTTAGATTTTAATGCTTTAACAATTTTTTTCTTAAATAGCCATAGCTTCATGTACAGATTTCATTATAATCTTGAAATAATATACATTTGTATCAGTGAAAAAAATTATCACTTACAAATGAATGTTTATTCTCAAAGCCTAGGTTCTCAGACTATCTACATATACATTCCAAATAATGGTATACCTACATGTAGATGAGAAAAAAATACTGCTAATTTTCTCAAAGGCATTTGAGAGGCAACATACACTGATTCTCTGAATTTCTGAAGTTGGGTAATACTGGGTTTATTGTGTGCTGATGCTGAGGAAATAAAGAGACTGAAACAACTTCATCAAGCACCTGGAATTGGTTAGTAATAGTCTGTGTAATTTTTTCCTGCATAGCGCTGCCAGCACAGTCCAAACCTGCTTACTTGCAATGTTCATTTTCACTTAAGGGCAGTCCAGAGTGGCACACCAAAGTATTTCTGATGCCAGAACTTCACCATCAGAGACAGCAGTCCTCTTCCCTGGCCTGGACAAGATCCCCAAGGTGAGTTCTATGATCTACGTGTGAAATTGGGTATGTCTACAAGCCTCTTTCAAATGAATGGGCTTCAAAGCATTGTAGATGTAATATGTTTATGGATTCAGTCCCCACTCAACAGATATTGAGCTCCTTCTATGTTCAAGGCAGATTGCTCATCTCTCAAGATGCGGGTATAAATAAGAAAAATATATCCTGTTTGTCACAGTATGGAGACTACATGAAATGAGTAGAATGTAAGGCACTGGTAGAGGGGAGGCACTCCTGTGGTTTAATCTATATTGCAGGTAGGGATGGTAGTTTTTTTATCTTCATCTTCCTTAGATAGAAACTCCCACTAGAATCACCTGTGTAATTTATTTCAGAAAAGTAAATTACTCTAATTTCATTAAAAGTAGCCACTGCATTAGGGTCATCTAGAGACAAAGAAGGTATTTTCCCTTATAAGCATGGTGTTAGGTCCATGACTATGCCAAATATCATGCTCAGGGTCAGGTTCGAGGTCATGCTGAGGTTCGAGCAGAGCAGGTGTGTGGCAGATAGCTGAAAGAACACTCATGGGGACTGTAGGCAGGTGAAATGTGGTTTTATTCAGCAGCTGTCTCATCAGCAGCTTTCTTACACTGTCTTCCTTTATCTTGGCTATCTGCTCAGGCTCTGAGGCTCCTCTCAGCAATTGGCTCTGCGGCTTCTGCCACCCCATGGGTGCAGCTGCACTCCCTGGCCTGCAAGGCCAGCTACAGGGTCAGCAGCTTAACTCTTTCCCTCTGGGTGCAAGCTGGTTTCTGGCTACCCCCTGACCACCTCCAAGGCAACCAGCTATCCCTTACAGGAATCAGTAGCATTATTCTCTCTTTGGGCACCAGGGGCACCTGAGACATGTTGAGCCCTGTGAACAGCATCAGCAGGGCAGTTATACCTTTTTAAACAATAGTGGCTCCAAGGCAAGTATGAGTTTACACAAACAGGTTATATAACAAGTGGAGGTATGTGCCTG
Source organism: Pan paniscus (assembly GCF_029289425.2). Lineage (NCBI taxonomy): Eukaryota > Metazoa > Chordata > Mammalia > Primates > Hominidae > Pan > Pan paniscus. Next base: position 40,538,454 of record NC_073258.2, on the reverse strand, counting down.
CACCCTAAACTTGCTGAGTCACTCTTGACTAGATGTCTGACTCAGCCTGTTCCTTAACCAAAGCACATCCATGTACCTTACAGATGGTTGAGTTTGCTGGGGAAAAAAAAAAAAATCCTTTTAAGACTGTGGGAAGAAATGCTGCCACTGCCACCTGGGATGATACCTGGAGAAAAAAAGGTTTCTATGGTTTTGGATCTATGAAGGGGGCTTCCAGGAGATGATGATGTTAAAGTATTTACAAAAATATCTTGAAAACAGAGCCACTGAAGCAAGAAAGTATGAAAGCAATTTTCTAAAACTGTGAACAGAAGTACATCTATAATTATAGGCATTTAAACTTGGAGCCCATTGGAGAATGTAAACACATTCTTTTTATCAAAAATGTTACAATGATAATGAAGAACATTTAATAAGAAAAGTAAGAAAAAATAATCCATATATTGTGAAATCAATTAGTTTTATTTTTCTGTATTTATTTTCCATATGTACTTTTGGTTGAAGCATTTGGTGGTCAATTTTTATTTGTTTGTTTTGAACCTGCACAGAAGAGTTTTCTAGATGTTTATATGACCTATCAGTATCATCTGACATAATTGATCATTCTCTCGGCCTTGATATTCTTTCTCTGGCATGCAAGTCACCAGCCTTTTTGTTTTTTCTCCTGTTCACAGCTTATGGTCAGTATCCTTAGTTGGTTCCCAAATTTCTCCCTAACACTTCAAGCTGTAGAAACCCAGAGCTTAGTGTCTGCTATCTTGTCCATATTATCTTCACTTTTCTATTGAGCTAATTGACTATTCTATAATAAAATACCATTAGTATCTTGAAAACCTCTTCAGTATATATCTCAGCTCCTCTTAAATGTCAAAGTCATATACTAAATTGCATACTTGATTTTGCACTTAGGTATCTAACACACATTTCAAACATAACTCATTTAAAATTTAACTCTTAAATTTCCTCTTAAATCCTGCTCTACCCTCAACCTTCTCAGTTTATCCAATGGGAACTCAGTCTTTTATTTGCTTCCATCAAAAAGCTTGAGCTTATTCTTGTTATCTTTCTCTTCCATACCATGTCAAATGTATAAAAAACACATGGTGGCTCATCTTTCAAAAGAAATTGTTATTTTGATGTTTTATCACTAACTTCTTAGCTAGTTTTCCAGCTTCCACCTTGACCACCTCCCACCACACACACACACACACACGCACACACACACACACCATTCTACTTTTTCTATGGGGATTTTCCCATATAAATATACTATGGAATTTTGTTCATTATTTATTGTCTGTCTCTCTCTATATGTAAGTTCTAGTATGACTGTTGTTTTGTTTTGTTTTGTTTGATAATGTATGTGTAGGCCCTAGAACATTGCCTGGCATTTAGGTGTTCAAAAATAATTATTTAACAAATGAATATGGCATGTGATGGTTTTATGAGGTAAGGCCCAGAATCAAAGTATAGATCGCTTTTTGATATTTTTCTTTCCAAATATCACAAGCTATCCATTAATATACAAGACATTTTGTTTGTTTTTGCCTCAGGAAAAAGAAAAAAGTATTTTGTGAGAGGTAGTGATAAATAAGGATGGTATGGCTTTTGTACTAATTTATGCTGAGATAAAGGGATTTGACATTTACTACTTCCATAAAAAGAATTTCTCCCTTTTTTATTTTTAATTTCGATGGGTACATAGTAGGTGTATATATTTATAGGGTATATGAGATGTTTTGATGCAGGCATAAGATGCATAATAATCACATCACGGTAAAGGGGTATCCATCACCTCAAGCATTTATCCTTTGTGTTCCAAAGATATAATTATAAATTTAGTTATATTAAAATTTTCAATAAATTATATTTGACTGACTGTAGTCATCTTGTTGTATTATTAACTACTAGACCTTATTCATTTCATCTGTTTTGTACCCATTAACCATCCCCACTGCCCCCAGCTCAACTACCCTTCCCTGCCTCTGATAATTATCATTCTACTCTTTATCTCCTTGAGTTCAACTGTTTCAATGTTTGCCCCTACAAATAAGTGAGAGCATGCAGTTTGTCTTTCTGTGCCTGGCTTATTGTGCTTAACATAATGACCTACAGTTTCATCCATGTTGTTGCAAATGATAAGATCTCAGTCTTTTTATGGTTGAATAGTACCCCATTGTGTATATGTACCACATTTTCTTTATCCATTCATCTGCTGAAGAACACTTAAGTTGCTTCCAAAGCTTGGCTGTTGTGAATAGTTCTGCAATAAACATGAGAGTGCAGGTATCTCTTTCATATGCTGATTTCCTTTATTTGGGGTATATACCTAGCAGTGGAATTGCTGGATCATATGGTAGTTCTATTTTTTGTTTGTTTTTTGAGGAACCTCCAAACTGTTCTCTATAATGGTCATGTTAATTTCCATTTCAGCGAACACTGTGCAAGGTTTCCCTTTTCTCCATATCCTTACCAGCATTCATTATTGCCTGTCTTTTGGATAAAAGCCACTTGAACTAGAGTATGATAATATCTCATTGTAGTTTTTATTTGCATTTCTCTGATGATGAATGATGGTGAGCACCTTTTTATATGTGTTTGCCATTTGTATGTCTTATTTTGAGAAATGTCCATTCAGATCTTTTGCCCACTTTTTATTCAGATTATTAGATTTTTTTTCTATAGAGTTGTTTGAGCTCTTTATATATTCTGATTGTTAATCTCATGTCAGATGAATAGTTTGCAAATATTTTTTCCCATTCTGTGGGTTGTCTCTTCACTTTATTGATTGCTTCCTTTGCTGTGAAGAAGCTTTTTAACTTGATGTGATTCCATTTGTCTAAAGTAGCTTTGGTTACTTGTGATTGTGGGGTATTACTCAATAAATCTTGTCTCAGACTAATGTCCTGGAGAGTTTCTCCAATGTTTTCTTTTAGTCCTTTGACTAAAAGATTAAAGTTGAGGTCTTAGATTTAAGTCTTTAATCCATTTTGATTTGGTTTTGGATACTGTGAGAGATAGGGGAATAATTTCTTTATTCATGTAGATATCTGGTGGTCCCTGCATCATTTATTGAAGAGACTTTTCTTTATCCAGGGTATGTTTTTAGCACCTTTGTTAAAAATGAGTTCACTGTGGATATATAAATTTATTTCTGTGTTCTTAGTTGTGTTCCATTGCTCTGTGTGTCTGTTTTTAATGCCAGTGTCATCCTGTTTTGATTACTATAGTTCTCTAGCATAATTTGAAGTCAGGTAGCATGATTCCTCAGTTTTGTTATTTGCTAAGGATAGCTTTTGCTACTCTGGGCCTCATTTGGTTCCATATAAATTTTTGGATTATTTTTTCTATTTCTGTGAAGAATGTCATGGTATTTTGACAGGGATTATAGTCAGTCTGTCGATTGCTTTGCATAGTAAGGACATTTTAACCATATTGATTCTTCCAATCTACTAACATAGAATATCTTTCCATATTTTTGTGTCCTCTTCAATTTTTTGCTTTAACATTTTACAGTTTTACTGTAGAGATTTTTTTTACTCATTTGGTTAAGGTTATTCCCAGGCATTTAATTTTATTGGTTGCTGTTGTAAATGGGATTACTTTTTTGAATTCTTTTTCAGATTGTTTGCTTTTGGCATATAGAAGTCCTACCCATTTTTGTATGTTAATTTTGTATCCGGCAACTTTACTGAATTTTTATCTGTTCTAATAATTTGGTGGAATCTTCAGGTTTTTCCAAATTTAAGATTATATCATCAGCAAACAAGGATAATTTGACTTATTCCTTTCCAATTTGAATGTGCTTTAATTTCTTTCTCTTATCTGACTGTTCTAGCTAGGACTTTCAGTATAATGTTGAATACTAGTGGTAAAAGTGGGCTCCTTTCCACGTTCCAGATCTTAGAGGAAAGGCTTTCAATTTGTCCCCATTTGCCATCATACTAGCTGTGGGGAAGTTGTATATGGCTCTTACTGTGTTGATGTAGGTTCCTTGTATACCTAGTGTTTTGAGGGTTTTTTTTTTATCATGAAGGAATGTCGAATTTTATCAAATGTTTTTTAGCATCTATTGAAATGATCATATGGTTTTTGTCTTTCTCTCTGTTGATATGATGTATCATATTGATTGATTTGCCTATGTTGAACAATTCTTGCATGCCTGGCATAAGTCTCACTTGGTCATGATTAATGATCTTTTTAATGTGTTGTTGAATTCAGTTTGCTTCTGTTTTGTTGAGAATGTTTTCATCAATGTTCATCATGGATAATGGCCTCTAGTTTTGTTGTTGTTGTTTTGATGTTTCCTTGTCTGGTTATGTTATCAGGGTAATGCTGGCTTTACAGAATGAGTTTGGAGGTATTCCCTCCTCTATTTTTTTATAGTTTGAGTATGAGGTATTATTTCTTATCGAAATATTTTGTAAAATTCAACAGTGAAGCCATTGGGTGCTTGGCTTTTCTTTGCTAGAAAACTTTTATTGTGGCTTTGATCTCATTACTTGTTATTGGGCTAGTCAGGTGTTGGATTTCTTCATGGTTCAATTCTTGTCAGGTTGTATGCATCCAGGAATTTTTCATTTATTCAAGGTTTTCCAATTTATTGTCATTTAGTTGCTCATAGTAGCCTCTAATGATTGTTTGAATTTCTGTGTTATTGGTTGTAATGTCTCCTTCTTCATCTCTGATTTTACTTATTTGGACCTTCTCTTTTTATTTTTCTTTAGATATTTATAATTTTTTTCTTCTATTAATTTGGGGTTTGGTGTGCTATTGCTTTTCTGGTTATTCAAGATGCATCATTAGGTTGTTTGTTTAAAGTTTTTATACTTTTTTGATTTAGGCAGTTATTGCTAATTATAAATGTCCCTGTTAGTACTGTGTTCACTTTATCTTGTAGGCTTTGTTATGTTATTTCCATTTTCATTTGTTTTAAGAAATTTGAAAATTTACTTCTTAACTTTTTCATTGACCTACTGGCCATTAAGAAAGAGAATATTGTTTAATTTTCTATGTCGTTGATAATTTGCAAAATTCTTCTTGCTATTGATTCCTAGTTTTATTCCATAGTGATCAGAGATGATACTTGATATAATTTCATTTTTAAAAATTTTTTTAAAGAAATTATATGGCCTAATGTATGGTTTACCTTTGAGAATGTTTAATGTACTGAGGAAAAAAATGTGTATTCTGCTTCCATTGAATAAATTGTTTTGTAAATATCAATCAGGTCCATTTGGTCTATATTGCAGATTAAATCTGGTGTTTCATTATTTATTTTCTGTCTTGATGATTTTTCCAGTGCTGAAAGTGGGGTGACAAAATTCCCAGGTATTATTACACTGTGGTCTGTCTCTCTCTTTAGCTCCACAAATATTGGCTTTATATATCTGGGTGCTCAATGTGGGGTGCATATATTTTCAATTATTATTTTTCTTGCAGAATTGACCCCTTTGGCATTCAATACATAATCACAATTTTTGTCTCTTTTTATAGTTTTTTCTTTTGCTTGAAAAGTATTTTTCTGATATAAGTATACCCATTCTTGCTCTTTTTTGGTTTCCATTTGCACAGAATATCTTTATTTATCCCTTTATTCTCAGTCTACGTTATATCTACGAATGAAACCTGTTTCTTATAGGCAACAGATTATTGGGTCTTATTTATTTTATCCATTCAGCCACTCTGTGTCTTTTGATAAGAGAGTTTAGTCCATTTACATTCAATGTCGTATTAATAAGTAAGGACTTACTCCTGCCACTTTGTTATGTTTTCTGGTGGTTTGGTGGTTTTCTCTTCATTCTTTCATTCCTTTCTGTCTTCATTATAGTAAAGGTGATTTTTTCTAGTGGTATGTTTTAACGTTTTAAAACTATTCCATGTATCTGTTTTTGATTTGAGGTTGAGGCTTGCAAATAATATCTTATAAACTTATTTTAAACCAATGACAACTTAAAACTGATTGCATAAACAAAGAGAAAACTAATACAAACTCTAATCTTTAATTTCATCCCCTGCTTTTTAACTTTTTGTTGTTTCTATTTATATCTTATTTTACTGTTTATGTCTTAAAAAGTTGTTATAGCTGTTATTTTTGGTAGGTTCCTCTATTAAGACTTTCTACTCAAAATATGAGCAATTTACATGCCACAATTACAGTGTTTTGATATTCTCTGTTTTTCTGTGTATTTATTATTACCAGTGAGTTTTGCACCTTCAGATGTTTCATTATTGTTCGTTAACATTATTTTCTTTCAGATTGAAGAACTCCCTTTAACATTTCTTGTAGGACAGGTCTGGCATTGAAATATCTCAGCTTTCGTTTGTCTGGGAGTCTTCTTTTCTCTTTTATGTTAAAATAATATTTTTGCAGATATACTATTGTATATTGTATACTATTTTATATTATACTATTGTATAAGGTTTTTTTTTCCCTCAACACTTTAAATATTTCATGCCACTCTCCCCTGGCCTATAAGGTTTCAAATGAGAAGTCTGCTGCCGGACATATTAGTACTCCTTTATGTTATTTTTTTCTTTTCTCTTGCTTCTTTTAGGATCATTTCTTTATCCTTGAACTTTGGGAGTTGCTTATTAAATGGCTTGAGGTCATCTTATTTGGGTTGAGTCTACTTGGTGTTCTATAGCCTTCTTATACTTGGATATTGATATCTTTCTCAATATTTGGGAAGTTCTCTCTTAATATAACTAACTTTGAATAAACCTTCCACCCTGATCTCTTTCTCTAGCTCCTCGTTAAGGCCAATTACTCTTAGATTTGCCCTTTTGAGCCTGTTTTCCAGATCTTATAGGCATGCTTTTTCTTTCTTATTCTTTTTTTTAATCCCTTGACTATGTATTTTCAAATAGCCTGTCTTCATGCTAATTTTCTTCTCCTTGATCAATTCTGCTGTTAAGAGACTCTGATGCATTGTTTAGTATTTTAATTGCATTTTTTAACTCCAAAATTTCTGCTTGGTTATTTTTAATTATTTCAATTTCTTTGTTAAACTTATCTGATAGGATTTTGAATTCCTTTTCTGTTATCTTGAATTTCATTGAGGCTTTCTCAACACAGCTGTTTAGAATTCTCTGTCTGAAAGGTCACATACCTCTTTCTCCAGGAATGGTTCCTTGTACCTTATTTAGTTCATGATGTGGTCATGTTTTCCTAAATGGTTTTGATGCTTGTGTATGTTTATTGGTGTCTGAGCACTGAAGATTAAGGTATTTATTTTAGCCTTTACACTTTGGGCTTGTTTGTGCCCATTCTTCAGAGGAAGGCTTTCCAAGTACACAAAGGGACTTGGGTTTTGTGATCTGAGTTTTTCACTGCTGCAGTTGTATCTGCATTAGGAGGCACCCCAATCTCAGTAACGCTGTGGCTTTTGCAGACTTGAAGAGGTACCACCTTGGTGGTCTTGGGTAAGATCTGGGAGAATTCCCTGGATTTCCAGGCAGGAACTCTTGTTCTTTTTCCTTACCTTCCCCCAAACAGAGTTTATCTCTCTGTGCTGAATTGCTTGGAGCTGGGTGAGGGGTAATACAGGCACCCCTGTGGTCACCACCACTGGGACTGTTCTCAGTCAGACCTGAAGCCAGCACAGTACTGGGTCTCATCAAAGGCCCACCATGACCACTGCCTGGCTACTGCCTATGTTTACTCAAGGCCTGAGGGCTCTACAGTCAACAGGTGGTGAATGAAGCCAGACTTGTGTCCTTCCTTTAAAGGAAGTGAATCCCCGTGGCAATGGGCAGGTCCATAGATGCCATCTGGGAACCAAAACCTAGAGCCACGTCCTTAGAAATCTACCTAGTGCTCTACTCTACTGTAGCTGAGCTGGCAACCAAGCTGTAAAAGTTCTTTCCTCTCTTCCCTCCCCTTTCCTCAAGCAGAGGAGTTTCTAAGCATGGCTACCACCACCCTGGGTTATTGGCAAGTATTACCTGGTTACTGCTGATGTTCACACATGGTCTAAGAGTACCTCAGCCTGCATGTGGTGAATGCTGCCAGTCCTGAGTCTCTCCTTACAGGAAGTGGATTCGCCTCTGACCCAGGGCAGGTCTAGAAATGGCATCCAGACATTCAGACCCAATTCCCAGACTGGGGACTCCAGGATCCCACTTGGTTTTTTTCCCCACTGTAGCTGAACTGGTACTGAAGCTGCAAAGCAAAGTCCCTTTTACTCTTAGATCTACTTTCCTCAAACAGGAGGAGTCTCTCCCTGTAGCCACCATAGCTGGCATGTGTGGGGTTACACCTGAAGCCAGCATAATACTGATTCTCACCCCATTCTGTGGCAAGTACTACCTGGCTACCACTGCTGATTATTCAGGTCCAAGGGCTCTTTAGTCAGCAGGTAGTAAATCCTTCCAGGACTGAGTCCTTCCCTTCAAGGAAGAGCACTTTCTTTAGCCCAATATATCTCTAGAAATGTCATCTGGGAACTGGGGCCTAGAATGGGGACCTCAGGACTCTGCCTGGCACCCTATTTTTCTGTGACTGAGCTGATACTCAAGTTGTAAGACACAGTTTTCTCTACTCTTCCTTCTCCTCTGCTCAAGAAGAGAGAAGGAGTCTCTACTGGAGCTGCTAGCTATGCTGCATGGAGTTTGAAGAGGAATGGCACAAGCACTTCCTTGACTGCCCCAGCTGGTGTCTCACTAGGTTGTGTGAATCCTAAGTTTACTGGCTTTGAGCCCAGTACAGCACCAGGACTTGCCCTGGACTTGCAATCCTTGTGGCCTAGACAGCCTTTCAAATTCATTTAGAATCCCAGAGCACTTTAGCCCATAGTGCTGGGTTTACTGAAACTCAGGTTGTGACCACTGAGATACATGACTCACCTCTGGCTAGGGCTGGTCTAAATGCTCCCTCCGGGAGTATAGGCTGAGTTCTGCCCTGTGTTGCTTTCCACTGTGACATGGCAGCACTGAGTTGCAATGCAAGATTTCATAATCACTGTGCTGTCTCTACCTCATACATACAGATTTTATCTCCATGCCATGTGACCACTGCTGGGGTGTGGGAGAGGGATAGTATAGGTGATTAAAAACTGTCTTTCCTACTCTCTTCAGTGCCTACTCTCCTCAGTCCTCACCTGATTTTTCCTTCTCATAAAGGTATGTTTTTGTGGACTTTTGTTCAATTTGGTGTTACTCTGGGGAGGGATGATCACTGGAGGCTTCTATTTACCTATCTTGCTCTGCCTCTTTGTCCAGGGATGAAAGAATTTCTTTTTTTTTAGAACCTGTATTCTCAAGCTTTCTGTGTATCATCCCTAGCCCTTCTCATGGCCCACTAGAACTGTACCTTTTATATTTGTATTTAACAGTTTGAAAATGGGTTAACTTAATAGCAGTTTGCTTTAGTGAAACATAAGGACTGCTGTCCAGTCCCCTTTATGAGAAGTACCTTTACTTATATTATAGGGATGTACCTAACCATGCCTCTTTGCCGTAGATCCTTTTTTTTTTTAAAGATGGAGTCTTGCTCTGTTGCCCAAGCTGGAGTGCAGTGGCACAGTCTTGGCTCACTGCAACCTCCACCTCCTGAGTTCAAGCGATTCTCCTGCCTCAGCGTCCGGAGTAGCTGGGATTACAGGCGTGTGCCACCACACCTGGCTAATTTTTGTATTTTTAGTACAGATGGGGTTTCACCATGTTGGTCAGGCTGGTCTCGAACTCCTGACCTTGTGATCTGCCCACCTTGGCCTCCCAAAGTTCTGGGATTACAGGCGTGAGCCACCGCAGCTCCCATTTTTATGTGAATGTTAAGTTTGATCTTTCTCTTTCTCCATAATTAAAAATGGGATAATAAAAAAGTATGTTCCCAACCTCAGAGTGTTTTGAGGTACCTAAATATTACTTAAAAGAGTCAAAGAGGAAAAATAAATTCAGAACTGTAAGGCCACCTGGGGTGGTATTTAGTTGACCCCTCTGTGCCTCATGGGAATATGTTTCTGCAAAGTTGCTTGATCCATTGCTATGTTCAGGTTCCTGGATAATGTCTTCAGGTTTTTGCTCTCACTTGATATGTCTGTAGTAAGCCCCAGTTTACCAACTGATGAATGACTTAATAGGAAAAAGAGAACAAGTGCCAACTTAACAAAATCAAGGAGCTGCCAACAGAGAAAAGCAGCACTTTTCTTTTTAAGCCTAATTTGAGTTCTCTATAAAAAATTAGAATGTGGATCTTTTCTCCCTTCTTTCAGCTCAAGAAAGAAATAATTCCAAGTACCAACAATTCTCCTTAACTTTTTTCTTTCTTTACATAGAATGAGTAAAAATTACCTAATTTGAACATCAATTATAGTTGCTTCAGGGATTCCCAGAGAAGCTATATTCTGTTTTCTCCATACTACTACAGAATGTTTCAAGGCAGTATAAAGACTAATCAAGTGAAGACCTTTAGCAAAAAATACTTTCACTGCTGAGGTTTATAAAGGAAGTTTTAAGCTGCTTAAAAGTGTGTATATAAAATGAACTTTGACAGACTAGTTAGAATTGTTTGAATAAATGAAAAGTACTATTCCATGCCATAGAGAAAAAAAAAGTCACTTATTTTTCCAATTCATCATTTTACACAGGAGAAAACTGATTTGCAGATAGCCCAACATATGTGGAGTAATGAATATTGGAGTTCCATGGATACATGCCGATAGCATATGTATACCCCTTTCCTAATATCATAGGAAACAGTATAGTACATTAATGGAAATTTAATATCAGACTGGAAAATAGTGTATATTACCGTTTTCCTATCTTTTCATTGTGGGGCATTGTGTAAGTCACTGAAGACCTCTGAGTCTCATCAATAAAATTAAAGCATCAATATCTACTTCTTAAGAAATAACTCTATAATTATAACAGCAATAATAATTATTAAATGATAATAGATTCCAAGCATTCTTCTAAGCATTTTGCATAGATAAATGAGCCACAAACTCTATGAGTAAAGTGATATTTGTATACTCGTTTTACAGAGTAGGAAACTGATGGATAGGAACAGGAGTAGAACATTGTGGTTTGGGGCGAATTCCTTCATCTACACCAAAGGCTCTAATATAAAACCTACTTATAGGTTTTATAAAGCATAAAACCTATTTGTTATTAGGTGTTTTATATTATATAGTTCTTTTCATGATTCCTTGGACCTGTAGGGCTTATTCTGTAAATAAAATATGTCTCAGACACCTCCTGATGTTTGATTTTACAGACACAAATACACACACACACACACACACACACACACACACACACACGTTTTGCTTTCTATTTAAAATTATAGTTGTTTCTTGTTTGGTAGAAGTAATATTCTTGTTTCTTATATGGTAGAAGTACTATTGGCTGCCATCATTGCATACCTCCTCTATGAAGATAAGTATATGGTACTTACAATGGGATTGCTAATGTAGAGTTGTACCAATTCTCTTGCTTAAGATAATTGGACTACACAGGTTCACAGTGAACACAGGACTGTGCTGGATGTTATGACCTGGGAAATGAGAACTTTTTTGTAAGTTTCTTCTTCCCTGATAATCATCTACATCTATAATTGGTCATAGATGGTTGGTAGACTGATGGTAGAGAAAAGTAAAAAATAAATTCTTTATCTAGATATTCTTGTCCATTAATTTGGATAAGATATTGAAACAGTATATGGGAAGAAAACTTATTTTTATTCTTACTCTCCTTATAAAATAGGGGCTCATTTATGCTTCAGGCTTGAAACTTCTCATTATCTAGGACCATTAAAAGTAGATGAGAGTGATAAAAACAAGAAAGAACTGATGAAATTCTGTTTAACTTCCAAGTGACATGTGTGTACAAGCTGTGAATAAAGCTATATTTCATATTTGATTTTAAAATTGCTGTTGTTAGTCTATATTTCAATTATGCATAATTTTCCTAAAATAATACATTTAGCGTATAACTCCCAGAAGCTAACAGCTGTTGGAGACAGTATTTTAATTAACAACCTTTGTCTCAATGAATTTTGTACAGAAAAATAAGAGGGAATGTAGAGACAAATTTACCCACTTCTCTTTAATAAATAGGAAATTGTAATATATTTGGACAATGCTAGATCCTAGTAAGAACAAGAGTTATTAAACCAAAATAATCTTAGCTATTAAATAAAAAAATTCAGGAAACCAGAAGTGAAAAAGCTACATTTTACCAATTTATACTCAAAGTAAATCACAGGGATATGACTTGTTTAATGTGATTTATATCTAAAAAAGAGAAAATATCAAAACTGAAGGTGAACCTAAGATATTAAACCAAAGAAATGTATAGAAAGGAGGGAATTAGAAAGTCTTCCTTGTTTTTATGGGTGTGTTCTTCTTGGTTCTAAATAAATGCTAAAGTAAGAGAGGAAATAAAATGTAAAGGAATGAACCTAAATTTTTATATTTCACCATTTTGTTAGCTTGGGTAGGATTCTGAATCTCAGTTTAATAATCTATAAATAGGCAAATAGTACCCACGTTACCAATGTGTGAAGCAGAATATAGTGTCACACATATACTATAGTCTGACCAAAATAAAACTTAAACACTTTGCTGTTGCTGCAGTTGTAACTTTTGTTATAATAATAATAATGTTCTTGAACCGAATCTTCTTTTCACATTTCCTTTGTTACCAGGCCAATGACACTATACTTTTCGCCTTACTGTTCAGGGATCAAGAATAGTTTTGTAGCTTCTTTTGGGGTAAAAATGGGAAATAAAATATAATTGTATCAAATAATCTTTATGATATTTAGGTTAATATCATACACATATATGCACATGTACCCCATCCATGCACATGCAAACACATGTATATCTCATAAACTTGACAGTCAAAATAATAGAAAGAAAATAACTTAATACCATGGGGAATATCTTTTTTTTGTTGAAATGGAGTCTTGCTCTGTCGCACAGGCTGGAGTGCAATGGCATGATCTTGGCTCACTGCAACCACCAACTCCCTGGTTGGTGATTCTCCTGCCTCAACCTCCCCAGTAGCTAGGATTACAGGCACGTGCCACCATGCCCAGCTAATTTTTGTATTTTTAGTAGAGACGGGGTTTCACCATGTTGGCCAGGATGGTCTCGATCTCCTGACCTCCACGCCTGCCTCAGCCTCCCAAAGTGCTGGGATTACAGGCGTGAGCCACTGTGCCCAGCCGGGAATATCTTTTGTTCGTGCATCTATGTAAACACTAGAAGAAAAATAGTAGAAAAAGAAAATAGACAATGATATTACACTCCTTCTAAATCCCCTCTCTCATATTACATTCATTAAAAGGCATAAAAATGTAAGAATGGTAGAAGACAGAGAAAGAAAACTTGGTTGATTCGAAACCACATAAAATCTCTAAAAGGCAAGAATCAGAATTGTATTTCAGAAGAAGTTACAGACCAGGAAAGTAAAAGCACAAAAGTGCTTAATAGCTCAAGGTGTAGATTCAAAAAGCAAATGGGAACATATATTAGTGTCCAGTGGCTGCTATAACAACTTGCTACAAACTTCATTGTTTAAGGCAACAGATATTTATGATTTCACTGTTCTGGGGCGCAGAAGTCTGAAATCAGCATTGCTAGGCCCAAATCACGGTGTTGTCAGGCCACGCTCTTCTGAGGCTCTAGGAAAATGAAAAAATTGTTTTTTGCCTCTTCTAGCTTCTGGTGACTGCCAACATCCTTGGCTTGTGATCAAGACCTGCATTTTGAAATCTCTTTCTGCTCCACCCTCACATCACTTTTCTCCTCTGAGTATCTGTCTTCTTTATTTCTGTCGATAGCAAATCTTTCCCTGCCTCTCCCTTACATGTGATTGCACTTAGAGCCCACCAGATCATTCAGAATAATAGTGCTCTATCAAGAGTCTTAATTTAGTCGCATCTGCAAAGACCTTTTGGCCTTGTAAGGTAACATTTGCAGGTTCCGGGAGGTAGGCCACGTTGTCTTTGGGTGGCCATTATTCAGCTGTCTATACAACCTAAGTTTACCAAGCTTGCTATTACTATGTGAGGTACAGTAGAATTATTAACAAGGGACCACAATGGAGGAACACTGTCCAGAATGAAAAACTGCTAGGAGTTTCCAAATCAGATGGACCCTTAAGTGCTAAGTTTTACAACATCAAAGATAAGAAGAAGTATTCAAACCATTCAGAAGTAGAAAAGAGACCTATACCCACACTCACACCCACACTAAAACAGCATTTCTTAAAATAAATAAGCATTAAATTGACTTGATATTTTTTAAATTTACCTCACCAAATTAAAGAAGAAAATAAAGCAATTTCTGCAAAATCCTGAGAGAATTAGACATGAATTATTTTTATAATAAGTATCAATTAAAATATTTAAATCTATAAATAACTAAATACATGACTTTAAAAGCCTTAAACAATAAGATATTTTATCTCTTATAACAGGAACTTCAGAAGAAAGGTTTCTATGGTGACTAAAACATGTTAGAGTCCCTTGGTCATTTTCTCTGGAAGAGAGGTTATAATTGCCCAGATTGCACTTATACTGTCCTATTTATTACCTCGGGTGGAGAAGGCCCCAGAAGGTCCTGAAACACCTTAGTAGAAAGTAAAAATATGACTATCAGATTAGCTGCCAGCATCGCATACCTCCTCTATGAATATAAATATATGGTAATGGCACATGGGGAGACAAGTAGACCAATAGATGAGAATAGTTAGGAGAGAGACACAAAAATGTATGATTACCTAATGTAGGGCAAAAGTTTTATTATTGTACAATTGAAAGGATGGTTTATTTAATAAAAAGTACTGGGTTTGCTGGCCATCTATGTATCTATGCATGCACACATGTACATATATAGTTATATATAATATACATGATGCGATATATAAGAGCTATATCTATAGCTACATGTATAATATTAATACTTATCATCATGCTAAAAACAATTACAGATGTATAGCAGATCTAAATAATAAGGTAAAGTAAAACAGTAAAATTTACAGAAGAAAATTGTCTTCATGATAATGTAGTCAAAGCCTTCTTGATTAGGACCAATGAAACCTTGATAAATTAAACTTATTTATAGTTAAGAATAAACACCATTAAAATAGTGTAAAGGGAAACCGCACAGTGGGAGCTGATATCTGTATTACACATAAGCAACAAAGGACTGATATTTAGAATATAATGAAGGTCAAAATTTAGAATATTTAGAATATTGTAGGATTTTTAGAATATAAAGAATTCCTACAAATAAAAAAGAAAAAGACATACAACCTATTTTCAAAGGACAAAATTATTTAAAAGACACTTCACAATAGAGTTTATCAAGATAGCCAATAAACATATGAAAAGGTTTTCAATAGTATTTGTTATCAATAAAGGCAAATAAATGCCATAATGCAATATCACCTCACATCCAGAAGAATAGCTACATTTAAGAAGACTGACTACCCTAGGGGTAGGGTTGAAAAAAAATTACATTCTGGGTGCGAAGTCCAATATTTGGGTGATGGATACCCTAGAAGCCCAATCCCCATCATTATGTATATAATACCCAACAAACAAGCGCATGTACCCCTCAAATCTAAGATGAAAATATATATTTAAAAAAATACCAACTATCCCAAGTCTGATAAACATGTGGTGCAATGAGAACTTCCTTTTGTTAAAAATAGAAACATAAAATGATACACTTGCCTTGGAAATCTGTTTACTAATGTCTACTAAAGCTGAAAAAATGCACATACCATCATGAACAATTTTATTCCCAGCTATATTCTCAATAAAATGTGTACATAAAATATCTATAAAAATGCTTATAGTACTGTGAAAGCTTCAAAATGGCAATGTAACCAAATATCCATCAAGATCAGAATGGATAAAGTAATTGTAATATATTCACATAATAAAATGTTATTCACCATTGAGAATGAAAAATTACAGGTACTTCTGAAACAATACCACTGAATTAGAAAAGCCAAACACAAAATAGTCCATTTGTCATTTTATTTGTATAAACTTTAAAATCTAACATATGGCATTATATTACATATCAAGAAAATGATTGCCCAAGGTATTGTTGTAACTCAAAGGAAGCATGAGGCAGGTATAGGATGCTGAAAATATTCTTTTTCTTTATCTGTATAGTGGTTCTATACAAAAATGTATAGCATTGTATTTTTATGATATGTTCATTTTCCATATGGTTTCAACAAGAGAATTATGTAAAATCATAAACTACATGTGAGAAACTAAAAAAATTGATTTTTTCAATTGTGTAAGGCCCAAGAAAATTATTAACTTAACAATCTCCTCTGAAACCATTACTAGAATATTCACTGACACAGAAGGAAACATAGCAGAAGAAGGAAGTAAGAAATTCAGATGTAGAGCAATGAAATCAATTAGCAAAACATACTGAAAAATACACTGGAAAGAAAAAGTTCTATCCATTTTGGAAAGTATTTTAATAGCAAAGGCTTTATGTCTGTATTGCAACAGGACAGGATAGTGTCAGTTGTTACACTGATTGATTGTGTAATACATGACTTAATCAGCCAAACAAACAGTTCATGTGTTTTATGAGTTGATGGAATCCTAAAAGTGTGTTAAAGTATATAATCAGTGTCAGTTTAATTTAGGAAAGAGTAATTATTCAAGGTAACTAGTACTTTGGAATTTTGATTCTCTGGCCATTGTTGTGAGGGGAATTCCTCACCCCAACACCATTATCCACAGGTATCACTGCCAATTATAGCTGTATATATGGTATATTCACAATATTATGTTTAGTAACATTAATTTGTAATACTCTCTGGTAGGGTTTAATCTGCACATCTGGAAGACAGTTTTATATTAGCACTTTATTGCCAGAAAGCAGAATTCTGGTCATAAAACTACCAGGCTATACCTTACTGATCTCTAAGGTTTGGTGCCTTTGCTGGATCTATGACGGGCCTAAAAGACACCCAGTTGATGATTATGATAACCCTCAAGAGGTTTATTGCAGCCTGGGTTGCATTTATATTAGTTTTAATGCCCTCATCTTGAACTACGAAGACAGAGCTACTTTGATTGATTATCGCCCATTGTCTTTCTTGAGCTACAAGCAAATATTCAAGAGTTGTTTGATTGTGCATGTTTTCTATAATCAGGCCTTAAATTCCTGTCTGTTTCCCTGAAGGTATCCATAACAAAATTTGCCAACTATTTAATAGTCACTGAAGTGCCTGGAACAGCTTTCCCTATTAATTTAATCTAATCCTGGTATTAGAATTCTAAAGGTCCCATTAAACACAAATTGCTATTTTTGAGGCCTGATAAGTCTTTCTTTGTGCTACAATAAGTTTTATTAGTAATTCTGAGCAGGACAGACAAAGTCCTAAGAAAATCCTCAGCTGTCATTTTCTTAGCTAGGTTTTTTTTAATTGCCATCAATAAAATCATTGTTCTGTATTTATAATGGTAACATTTTAAGCTTGTAAAAAATATTTAATATGTAACATTGACACTTGGGAATGTATATGTATGTGCGAAAGAGAAAAAAAGAGAGAAAGAAAGAAAGAAGAAAAAAGAGAGAGAGGAAGGAAGGAAGGGAAAGAAAGGGAAAGAAAGAAAGAAAGAGCTATAAGGCCATATTTTTTTGAACTACACTGAAGGGGAAACAAAGTTTTACAGAGTTGCTGTGAGTCAGAATGAATACTCTGAAATGATCAGAAATGTGAATCTTGGGTATTAGGATACTGGCAAATATTTCATCTTATAATCTTTTATACCATAAAATTTCTATCTGAGGTACAGCATCCATCAGTTCTAAGCAAAAGGATAAACATTTGTTCTAGCTTCGGAAATGTACAATTAAATTATATTTTGGAAGGAGAAAAAGCATGTAATTTAACGACAAAATAATTCGCATTTGTTAAATCCAATCATTATATATCATTAAGTTCAATAAAAGTTTCCCATGTGCTATAAAGAGTAAAATATACAACCAAAGAGAATTCCCTATTTGTGTCAGGGGACATATTTCTACCACTCAGGCTCTCAAGAATACATGTTTATGCATATCTGTCATTGTGATCACTTGTGTAAAAAATACATAATAGAAACCCTTGAGCGTTTCATTATCAGCTTTCTTTGTTTTTTTTTTTTCTTTTTTTCTTTTTTTTGGTTTTCCACATTTTTCTGGTACCTAGGGACAGCTTAGCTGTTTTTTTAGCTTAGTGTTTTTCATTAGGTTGTAGAAAAGCTGTTGACAGGGACAGTAGTCTTTAAAGACATGACGGGGGGCCTGAAGTTCTTTTTCCAAGTTCATGCATGTGGTTTTGGCAGGAGGTTTCAATTCCTCCCACATGAATCTCTCACAGAGCAAGTGATTCCATAGCAAGACCAAAAGAGAGAGAAAGTGAGCACGTGCTTGTAATGAAAACTGCACCTTAAGATTGCGCTAATCTTGTAAATGATGGCCTAACTCAGGCTTATTTTGTCAGCGCAATGCGGAAGGCGAATACAGAAGGTATGAATACCAGGAAGGAGAGACCATTGGGCGCTATCCTAGCAACTGACTACTACAACATCATTCCCAATAACTCACTTATAAGGAAAGGAAATTACAGACCAGCAGGGCCAAGGTCAGGACACACACACACACACACACACACACACACATTTGTTTTTGAATTATTTTTCTTCTTTTCATAGCCAGCAGAAGTAATATACATTCTTGTAATATACATTCTTAATAATTAGTTCTCTTTTGATTTATTTATGGGCTGATTTGCCCATAAATATTAAGAATATTAAGCACAGTCCCAGCAACCTCATGAATTCTCCAAATTTAATAAAGATTCCAGGTACCCACATAATGGCAATTTTCAAACAAACTTATCAAAGAAAACATCTACAATAGAAGAAAAATTAAAATAGAAAGCTCATGCAGAGATCAAACCTCTAATTATATGTAGGGCAGACAATTTTGGGTTTCTTGCTGCTAAATAGGTTAAAGAAAGAACTTGGACGGAAGAATTTTGAAATATTATCTAACGTGGCCTCCAGCCAAATATCTCAGGCTGTGAATTCATCAGATTGATGCAAACTAAGCAAGACTTAAATAACAAAATGGGTCCCTCAAAGGACTGCCTTTTGGCAATGGCAATTTTGCATGTTTTGCTTCTCTTTAGTTCATGTACAGCAACCATCTGAAAAGTAAAGCTACAGTGGACTTGGCCTGTTCAAATAAAATAAAAATTCTAGATTTAATTATAATAGTGCTATCATAATAACACATGATTTGTTGCCTTTAAAATGAGCAAGAGTGAATTATTAACTATTGAGGTTTTCCTATAATATCTTTCTATTCATTTCCTGATCTCCAAACATATTCTTTGGTGAAGTATTCAATAAATTGTGATTGTATTAAATAGCTGGCTTTACTATTTTTTAAGAAATTTAGAAATTCAAGTTTAATTACTATCTTGAAATTCTTCAATAATGATATAAATGGCAAAGGTTTTATTTCTGATGTGTCAGTCCTGACAGGGTAAATGTGATAATGATTTTTAATATTCTGTAAAATTGCATATCAGATACTGTCTTTAAAATATGCTTTACTATTATTCATTTTATAAGGTAATGATATTTGATTCTGTTTCTTTTAATTTTCTGTTTGATTTTCTTTATTTCCCATTTTCTCACTATGAAATAGAATTAGGTACAAAAACGTCCAGAATAGTACAATGAAGTGAAACAAAGTAGAAGATTAAAGAAAGGGAAACTTAACTTTTCCTTTTGTACTGCTCGCATTTATTTTTATTTAATGCTTGCACAAAATAATAACGTGTGAATTTTATTATATATTTTACATGATGAAACTGGGGCTCAAAGCAGGGTTAAGGTAGTGAAATAACTTGTTCATTTTCACAAAACAAGGAGTGAAGAACCTTGGAGTCAAGATCAAGTCATTCTGACATCAAAGCCCTTGCTTGTTTCAAAATAACATACTCTCCTTTTCTGAAATAAACTTTGGTAGATTTTTGTTTGTTTGGAAAAACAAACAGGCAAAAAAATCTCATAAAATTTCCTCTGCCGAATTTTGGGAACATGAATTCTAAATAATTTCCAACACGGATATAATACTTTCCCTAAGCGATGAGAGTGGCACACTATGTCTAGACTCCTCAATGTGGTTTTTGCTGAACACCTGCCTTCCATCTGGGAATCTGGATTTTGAAACCTGTGAGGTGGAGGGTGCCTACTTGACAAGCCCCCAAAAAGTTCCCCAGGCACTGAGTCTCTAAATAGAGCTTCTGTGGTAGACAACACTTCACACATATTGTCACAATTGGAATTTGGATGAATGAAGCATGTCCTACACGACGCCACAGGAGACAACCCTTGGAAGCTTGCAATTGGTTTCTTCTGGAGTTTGCTCCATGTGGCTTTCTTCTTTGCTGATTGTGTTTTTCATCCTTTTACAAATCCTATTCAAGAGGACCTCTGTATGCTAAGTCCTGTGAACCTTCCTAATAAATCATCAAACATGGGGATGGTCCTGGGCACTCTCAACACGATGTCAAAAAACAATAAAGGAAAGGATAAAAATCAACAATAAAACATGCCCAAGAAGAAACTGATGGGACTATGTCAAAATAAAGGATTGTGATTAGTATAATTTACACATAAAGAAATTTAAAATGTTGAAGAATGACACTACAGAAAATTTTATGGGTCTTATAAGAGTCTCCTTATCCCTACCATTTGTCTAGACATGTGGCCATATTAGTTGTTTTCCAGTCCTCTCTTACCTCTTCATATTCCTGACCATGAAAATGGATTTCAGTATGCTCAACTATCCCAAATCTCTCAGCACTCTTCCCTACAATTTACAAAGAGAGAGGTAATCTAAGATCTGAACGTGAGACTTTAGACATATGAGCTTATAGTTACTGGTGAAATTCAGAGGTTGTAGCCATCCTTCAGAGAAAAATAGGGAGAAGAGACTGGGAAAATTCTGAAAATGTTCAAGTGCTGAGTTTATCTCCAGGATGACAGATAGGATAAGTAAGATAAGGAAAAGGTTAGTGGAGTGGATTGAAAAAAGTGTGGAGCAATTATGGTACAATTTCAGGTTTCACCAATTTACAAGAATTAATAAGCCAAACATACAATGAGAGAATGCAGTATGAGTGGGTTGGTTGAAACAGGAATTCAGTTTTAAAGGCTAACTTTTGGCAGAGGAGAGAACACTAGGTAGCTTAGGAATGGAAGTTTGATGGAGTGGGATGTATGGAGAACATTTCTTTTTGTAATTTCTTATTTTTAAATATATAGGAGTAGATAAAGGGCATTTGCATTAAAAATATGTCAAAACAGCATCTGGCTTGTA
The DNA here is from genome assembly GCF_029289425.2 of Pan paniscus. NCBI lineage: Eukaryota > Metazoa > Chordata > Mammalia > Primates > Hominidae > Pan > Pan paniscus. Next base: position 40,517,077 of record NC_073258.2, on the reverse strand, counting down.
GACAAGAAAATAGTAATTTCTCCTCTGGCAGTGAAGCCAAAATTGACAAGAAATGGCATTTCACAGATACCAAGTGCATCCTAGTGACAGGCTAGGCATATTAAGTGAACAAAAATGGGACTTTTATAGTAAAGATATAGTGCATTAGACACAGACAATTTCATTCAAATGGCTTCAATCCTTTGTCTATGCTTAAAACAGTCACAGAATAAATAAAATTTTAAACTTCAAATCTTAAATATTTCACACAGTACGTCTCTAGAAAAACCTAGTAACAGTGAAAACATACTGGAGGTAGAAACACTTTTTTTTCCTATTCGTAGAGTATTACGTTTCTTCTCTCAAAAAAGTAAATCAAAATAGTGATATTCTTTCAGCAGGGAATGAATAAGAAGGTAGAATCTCTCTCTCTCTCTCTTTCAATGGATAATGTAAATGTCTGTGAGAGTGTGCATATTTTCTTCAAAATATCTTAAACGGTAATATGTGGGGATAATAGCATATTCCGTTCTAGTCCATTGTTATCTGAATAAGTTTCTTGATATAAATAATTACATGCATTGAAACAAAAGACCTAGCATCCTCTATAAGATGTAAAAATAAGAAGTAAGGAAAATAAAAATCTAGTTAGTTTTTGGAGTGAATCTGAAATAAAGAGCAATTTTATTGTGGTGATTATAACCAGTAGTAAAACAGCACTGATTAAACTACTTAATATGATTTCTCAAGGGACAGAAAATTGGAAAAGTAATAAAGGCAAAATGTGAGAAACCCTAGTACCCTTGTCAGGTAATTTTAATGATCACTTGGAAATTATGTTAGTGAAAAAAACAATGAAACTTCTGGAAGAAGGATTGAAACATTCGAAAGAGAGAAATATTCTACAAATTTCTGGCTCAGCTTCTGACAAAGCTCTTCTTATATACTACTATGTCATTGACAACAAAAATATCTTTACAGAAATTGTATCCTTGATTCATTATAACAGATTCAGCAAAATGTAAACAAGCAATGCAGGAAAACTCAAAAGATATTATAAATATATAAAACTTCCCACTATAAAAGAAAATGTTGAACTTATTAGGTGGATGAGTTATTAACTTTAATTGTAGGCATAAATTACTAAAGAGATGGTTTGTGACAACAACAACAACAACAATCCAAAACATTAACCAGAAAACGAGAGATCGAAGGTTTGTAAGAATTCATAAGGAATATATCTTGTAAAATTCATTTTATATCCTTCATTGAGAGATCAAAGGAATTGCATAGCGAGTGCATTGTGACTTCAAAGCATTGTAAAGTCTTATTCAGATATCATTGTTAATAAGGTGATAAAAATGAGGTAGGAGGTTATGTTCAGGCATTATTAGAAAATTAAAAACTGATTTATAAAAATAATTAGGACTAGCAGTTACAATTAATAGAATCCTTCATATTTACCAAATACATTTTTCCATATATTGAAGTTTAGTGGAATAACATTCTTCTCTAATTTCATACACATGATAAGTGACAGAAAATGCACCAAAAAAAGAATTCTGTTAATTCAAGATTTCCTTAGCCTCTATCGTACTCAATATAACTTAAAAGAATATAGAAGGCATACGCATGAAGCTGAAGCTGTATAAAACATGACATGCACTGGATAATAAGAAATATATGAATAATAATAATATTTTAAAGACTTAGGCTTTCAGTAAGATTAATCTTAATAGGTATGAATATGAGAATGTGCAGTTAGTTTTCAGTTCTTTAAAATAAATTAATTTATTCCAGGTATGCAAATCTGGCTCAATATTTGAAAATTAATTATGTAATTCACCATAGCAAAGGCCTAAAAAGAAAAAAAAATCACATGATCATATTGATTAATGCAGAAAAGAACTGACAATTTCAATTCAAGGTAAAACAACTAGGAACAAAGATAAATTCCTCAAGGTTATTAAAAAAACAGCTTACATAACACTGGTAGCAGACTGGATATTTGGCGCTCCTTCAATTCTAAAAATATCTTCTCTCACCACTCTTATTCAGCATTGTATTGGAAGATCTATTTTGTCTGAAAGAGAAGAAAATAAAAGGTATATACATTGGTAACATGAGAAAAAAAGTATTTCTTTACAGATAACATTACTGTCTATGTAGAAGCAATTTAATTGTCCAACAATACAATTTGCAACAACAAATATTGAAATTTTGGGGTATAAATCTAACAAAATATGTGTGGAGTTTGTATGCAGAAAACTATAAAACATGGATGTATATCATTAAAGATCTAAATTAGAAAAGAGATATTTGAGGTCATGTATTGGAAGACTCAATATTGTCAAAATGCCCATGCTTCCAAAATTGATCTACAGTTTTAATAAAATCTAATTCAAAATATCAACAAGATGTTTTGTTGATATTTATAAGCTCATTTCAAACTTTATTTGAAAAGGAAAGAACCTAAAATAACACAATAACAAAGAAGTACAATGTTAGAGTACACACACTAGCAATTTGAAGATGTGGTATAAAGGCATATGAATCTAGTCAGTGTTATATTGTCAAAACAAAGACATAAATATTAATAAAACCAAATAGAGAGCACAGAAATAGACCTGCAGAAATACAGTCAGCTTATTATTCACAGTCACTAAGATAGTACAACAGAAAAAATATTTTCAGCAAATGGTGCTAGAATTTGATATCAATATGCAAAAAAAAGGACCTAGACATAGACTTTAGACCTTTTACAAATTCAACTCAACATGGATCATAGACCTAAATGTAATATGCAAAACTGTGAAACATCTAGAAGAAAACAAAGGGGAAAATCCAGGTGACCTTGGGTTTGATGATGATTTTAAAATACAACATCAAAAGTGTGATCCATTATATTAAAAAAATAGATAAGTTGGATGTTCTTTAAAGTAAAAATGTCTGCTCTGTGAAAGATACTATAAAAAAGTAAAATAAGACATGAACAGGGATAAAATAATTGTAAAACACTTTTATGATAATGAGCTTGCATTAAAAAATTCAAATAACTGTAAGGCCCAACCAAGAAAGCAAACAACCAAATTAAAAAATTGGAAAGAGATCTGAACAGACACCACAACAAATAAGATACACAAATTTCAATCATAATATGAAAATATGCTCAATATCATGTCATAGGGCGATGCAAATTAAAACAATAATGAGATACCTCTAAACACCTATTAGAATGGCCAAACACACAGCCATAACACAAAACAAAAATCAACACAGACACACAAAACAACCTGGCAATTCTAATTGCTTGGGAGAAAACAGAACAACCGAACCTCTTTTTTTTTTTTTTTTTTTTTTTTTGTTGTTGTTGTTGAGATGGAGTCTCTATCGCCCAGGCTGGAGTGCAGTGGTGCGATCTTAGCTCACTGCAAGCTCTTCCTCCCGGGTTCAGCCATTATCCTGCCTCAGCCTCCCGAGTAGCTGGGACTCCAGGCGCCCGCCACCATGCCTGGCTAATTTTTTTGTATTTTTAGTAGAGACAGGGTTTCACCATGTTGGCCAGGATGGTCTCAATCTCCTGACCTCGTGATCTGCCTGCCTCGACCTTCCAAAGTGCTGGGATTACAGGCATGAGCCACCACACCCGGCCAACAACCGAACCTCTTATTCACTTTTGGTGGGAATGCAAAATGGTACAGCCACCATGAATACAGTTTGGAAGTTTTGTACAAAATTAAACTTACTTTTAACCATATAATCCAGCACTTGCACTCCTAGGTATTTACACAAGTGAGTAGAAAAACTTAGATCTGCACAAAAATATATATGTACAGGTTTATAAGAATTTTATTCATAATAACCAAAGACTGTAAACAACTGAGATATTCCTCAATGTGTGAATGGATTAAAATATGTGGTGCATCCATACAATGAAATAGTATCCAGTGATAAAAAATAATAACTGTTGAAGTCACTCAAAAGCATGAATAAACCTTAAATGCATATTGCTAAATGAAAGAACTCAATCTGAAAGGCTACATGCTGTATAACTCTCTATATAAAATTCTGGGAAAGACAAACCTAAAGACAGTAAACAAATGAGTTGTTAATGGAGCAAGGGATGGGCTTTAATGGGTAAAGCACAGAGCAGAGAGGTGGAACTATGCTATATGGTAATTCATGGTAGATACATGACAATATTCACTTATCAAAACCCATAGACCTTTACATCTTACAGCGTAGAATGACCTCAATGAATGTGCATGTGTGTATATATAAATATATGTGCAAAATACACACACTTCTATATATCATCAGGTATTTTTCAGGAAAAAAAATGTGGACTGTGGCAAAAGAAGCCACATATATTACAAATGTGCGAAAAAATGTACCTTGTACTATCCCATACCCTGCCTCTCACCACCATCTCATTTTTCCTTATTGGTGCTAGGTGAGTGTGAAGTCTCAAGTTCCTACTGAACATTGCTGATAGCAGAGGGAGGACGAGAAGAATGCTAATCACACCACTCTATTTTTATTCACTGATGTCAGGCGGAAGTGGAGCCAGTACTCCCCACTGGCCCTGCTAACAGGGGAAGGGAAAATAGGGGGTCCAATTAGTCCTGTTTCAGTCTCATTGCCACCAATTTGATGTGGGTCTTTATTTCTCCCACTGGGCCTTGATAACACTAGGGATAAGGGGAATGTGAAGTGATTTTTAGTCGTGTCTTGCTCCTCTTTTTTCAGCCTTGTTGATGACAGAGAGGTTTGGAAGGGAAACTTCCACTGTCTCACTGAACCTCATTGACATGGAGTGGGAGTGAAGCCTAATGGTGACTAGTTCCATCTCTCATTACCTCATTAAGTCTTACTGCTAGTGTGTGGGAGTGGGTCTCAGTTTGTCAATGGACCACACTGACACTACCTGCTAAAGGAATCAGAGCACTGCCTGCTTCACCCAGGTGGTGCAGCTCCCTGCTCAAAGTGCTAATACTGCTCAAGTGGGGGGAGAGGAGGACTGTTTGCTTCCTCCCACCAGGGGATGAATGATTAGCTCCCTTTTAACCTTACAAACACCATCCAGCAGAGGAATTGATTGCACTACTTGCTTCCATAGGAAGTGAAGGGTGTGGGGTGGAAGATCAATTTGTTGTTAGGCCTAGTGAGACTGTGTAGAGTAGGTTATGAAATTTGTTTTCAACCAGGATTTGGCTAAAGATATAAATGAGTATTGTCAAAAATATGTGTTCTGTTGTTAGGTCATGTTTTTCACAAAGGGAATGAGTTTTTCTTGTAGTTTCGTTGTTGTTATTGCTGCTGCTGTTTATTTCCCAATTCCTGTTACCACTTCTGTGTTGGTGTCTTCTGCAGTGCCCTCTCAAGGATGTATGGGAAGAAATAAAACAAAACAGGAAACTCACTGTAATTTTGTTTCTTGCAGTGAGTACTCAGGTAATAATTAGGTACTTAGGCAGACTTCTGACATTTAATGTTTATTTACTGTGTTATGTCCAGGGCATTTTTAATTGTAAAGAGAAAAACGTGGGAGAAATGGTATTATTATATCTCGGTAGACTGAAGTTTCTTCACTTTTAAAAGATAGTTTTGCTGAATGTCAAACTCTAGGTTAACAGTCTTTTCCTTTCAATGCTTTGACTGTGTCATTTCACTGACTTAAAGTCTTCTTGATTTCTAATGAAATATCAGCTATTAATCTTTTTGAGGATACCTTTATGTAATAAATCATATTTCTCTTGTACTTTTCATGATGTTTTATTGTCTTTTTCTTTTAGTAGTTTGATTGTGATGTATCTAGTATCATCTCTTTGGGTTTATTCCATGTAGAGTTTATTGAGCAACTTGGAAGGGCACATTAATTTTTAAAATCAAATGTGGAATGTTTTAGGCCATTATATCTTCAAATAATAATTTTGCACTGGCTCTCTCTCTCTCTCTTCCTTCCAGAACTTCAGTCCTATAGATGTTGGTACACTTGATGATGTCCCTCAGGTCTCTAAGGACCCGTTCAATTTTCCTCATTGTTTTTCTTCCTTTTGTTTTTCATACTGAGAGGTGACAGCGTGCTGGCAGCCCTCGCTCGGGGTGCCTCATCGGCCAGCTCCCTCTGCTTGCGGGGAGGTGTGGAGGGAGAGGCGCAGGCAGGAACTGGGGCGGCGTGCGGCACTCGCAGGCGCTCACAGGCCAGCGCGAGTTCCGGGTGGGCATGGACTCAGAGCGCCCTGCACTGGGAGTGGCTGGCCAGAGCCACAGGCCCAGGGCAGTGAGGGGCTTAGCAACCAGGCCAGCAGCTGCGGAGGGTGCAGCTGGGTCCCCCAGCACTGCCAGCCTGCCCGCACCGAGCTTGAATTCTCCCCGGGCCTCAGCCGCCTCCCTGCTGGGCAGGGCTTGGGACCTGCAGCCCGCCATACCGAGCCTCCCCCACCACCCCGTGCCCATCCCCCCCACGCCCCCTCCCCCACGCGTCCCCCCTCCTGTGGCCTCCCACGCTGCCCGAGCCTCCCCTGACCACAGGCGCTGCCCATGTTCCGAGGTGCCTAGTCCCATCGATCACCCAAGGGCTGAGGAGTGCAGGCACGCAGCACGTGAGGGATCCACTAGGGAAGCCACCTGGGGTCCTGAGTCTGGTGGGGACTTGGAGAACTTTTAGGTCTAGCCAGAGGATTGTATATACACCAATTAGCACTCTGTGTCTAGCTCAGGGATTGTAAATGCACCAATCAGCACCCTGTCAAAATGGACCAATCAGCTCTCTGTAAAACGGACCAATCAGCTCTCTGTAAAATGGGCCAATCAGCAGGATGTAGGTAGGGTCGGATAAGGGACTAAAAGCAGGATGCCTGAGCCAGCAGAGGCAACCTGCTGGGGTCCCCTTCCACACTGTGGAATCTTTGTTCTTTCGCTCTTTGCAATAAATCTTGCTGCTGCTCACTCTTTGGGTCTGCACTGCCTTTATGAGCTGTAACACTCACCGTAAAGGTCTGCAGCTTCACTCCTGAAGCCAGCGAGACCACGAACCCACCGGAATGAACGAACAACTCCAGACGCGCTACCTTTAAGAGCTGTAACACTCACCGCGAAGGTCTGCAGCTTCACTCCTGAAGCCAGAGGGACCACGAACCCACCAGAAGGAAGAAACTCCAGACACATCTGAATATCTGAAGGAACAAACTCCGGACACACCATCTTTAAGAACTGTAACAGTCATCGTGAAGGTCTGCGGCTTCATTCTTGAAGTCAGCAAGACCAAGAACCCACCAATTCCGGACACAATACTGGATAATCTCAATTGACCTGTATTTAAGTTCACTGATTCTGTCTTTTGCCAGTACAACTCTTGCTATTAAGATCCTTTAGTAATTTTTTCATTTCAGGTATTGTTCTTTTCAACTCCAAAATTTATATTTTGTTATATTTTATAATGTCTATGCCTATATTGATACTATTTACTAGTTAGGCATTGTTTCTATACTTTTATTCAATTTTTAGACATGGTTTACTTAGGGATTTGAAAATGTGTAAAATAGCTGATTTAAAGTCTTCTTGTCTAGTAAGTCAAATATCTAGACCACCTGAGGGACAGTTTTCTATTGACTACTTTGTTTCTATATTGGCCAATTTTTCCTGTTTCTTTACTTGGCTTGTAATTTTTGGTTGAAAATAAAACAATTTAGATAATATAATGTGGAAACTCTGGAAAGCAGGATTCTCTGCTCTCTCTCTGCAGGACTTGGTTTGTTATCCTTTTTGTTTGTCTTTGTTTCCTAACCTTCCTGAACTTTGCATTTCTTGTAGTGTGCAGCTACTGACAACTCCACGTTGTTGGGTTAACAGTAGCTAATGATCAATGAGGGATATCCTTGAATATCTTGAATCGATAATTATTTAATTATTTGCCGAGACCTCCATGTATGTTGGGACACATTCACCAATCAGGCAATATGCATCTCTGCCTTACCCTACACTTCTTTTCAGGACCTCAGGCTAAGCCAGAGTTGGAAGACTGGGCCCCTCTAAGATCTTTCCTGGGCATGTGAACCACCTTCAATGTCTTCAGGAGTATTATATAATTTTTTAAATTCTCATATAGACATCTTATTTGCCAAATATTTTACTTAAGTTTTGTTTTTTTCAGAATCTAGTTTGCTCCAAGTGGTTTTACAGCTTCAGGAAGCGGTAATATTAGACAACTTCCACTGATTATTCTCAACAAACTTCCTGGAGATAGGGCTTTCCCGATATTGGAGGGAACTTTGCGTCAAGTCAAATAATGGCAATGTTCTATAAATGAGGATGTTCTAAGCAGTTATAAGAAAGATGAAATCATGTCATGCTCTGTGGATAAAAATCTTTGAAGAACTCCAAACCAATCTTCCCTGTCAATTGCTGCAAGTCTGGTTTTCACAGCCACTATGATTGTGAGGTTGCTTCTTTTCAAGGTTTGTATGGAGATGGGGAGAGGAAGATGTGACTAAGTCAAGTTAAAAGGCCATGAAGTTATCTGTACTTAGTGACCATGCAATCTTTCTTTAGTAAACACCTCTCAGAATTTACCAAGCCTTTGTATAACTTCTAGAGTTTAGTAAAAGTTGATTTTGATAATTTTTGACAGTGTTCTTGTTACTTTAATAGAGGAATGGGTTTAAAAAGGCTCTCACTTTGCCATCCTGGAAGTGCTTTATATCATTTAGCATAATTGCCAAAAACAAATAAAAAGTAGAAACAATTTTAATTTTAAAGATATTCAAATTCACCGAAGCATTTAATATGTAAGCTCAAATGTGTACGTAGTGATTACAAATTCATAATATCTCATGGGTAGTTCTCACTACGTTTCTCTGGTTCAAATTTTAAAAGCAAATTTCTAAGTGGTCACACTGAGTAAATTGAATAATTCTAGTTATATTTCTTGTCTTTACAACCATTAACATTACTTACTTTGCACTGTAACCTATTGTTATGCATACTGTTTATGTATACACATGTATACTGTATGTATATACATATAAGCAGAAGTATATAAGGCTACAGAGGTTAGAGTCACAAACTGTCTCTAGCCAGCTAATTCACTCGTAAAGTGAATTCACGTACATGAGTCCAGATATTGGGTTAGGTGTTGTCGGTATAAGTGGAACTTGCCTATATTAACTTCTATTTAGAATAAAATGTTTACTAGAGGATAGTAATAAGATATGCTAATTTGAAGCACATCTCTCTATATAATTTTAACCGTAACAAGAGCAAATGATTAAAACGTAGTACCAGGAAAGATATTTTTGGAGAAGTATTTTATCAATGACTTTTTAAAGATGTATTGGTACTTGGAGATAATAAAAAGCAGTCTAACTGTTATGGCTTTTATTACTGTTCCTATATTTTCTGCAGAAAATTTACTCTTCATTGTTTGCAGTTGAAGCAATTTGTCCCCCTCTCTCCATCTATAATATGCAATGTTTCAAAGCTCAGTGAGTTTTTTCAAGCTTGTCTGTTATCAAGATAGTGTTAATTTCATCATACCACTCTTCTTTTACTTACTGGTCTTAGATCCAAAACAATACATTTTAACATGTGCAATGCTGATGCTTCCAGGTGCTACAAAACTAGTGATAGCCTGGATTTATCACTTTTCTCATTAAGATGATATATTGAGCCATAGTAACACATAATTCATACATGATTTTTGTTTTTGATCTTTAATGAATGTTTTGAGGATTTCCTTTGATTTTGAAAATGAAATAAGATTTCATCTGTCCCTCCAGACATGACAGAAAGGTAAATGCAACGTAGTTTTTGCTTTTTCTTCCTATGAAAAATCTTCCACTTCTCAGGTTGACACTGATTCTATGCTTACAAAGTCAAGACAAATAATGAGCATATTCTGATGCTACAGATTTAATGTTTTCTCCCTCCAATATCATATTTGTTTTTAAATTCAAGCCATTAAGGGGCTTTTCCAAACACAAGATAAAGGTATCTACATTTGCTATCTGAATGGTCTTTAGACATTTTGTCCAGTAGCTACCTAAGTAATACCATGCATATTGCTCTTGTTGCTTAATAGTACCTCTGGTCGCATCTTTTCTCGTTGGAGTCCCTGATCTTTCAGCACTCTGTTACCCTGGCTGTAAGTATCGTAAACCAAAAGTCCCTTTGTTTTTCTTTTGATAATTTTAATACTGGAACACTATAAAATGGTATTTCTCCTTATCACTTAAGGTTATCTTCACCTTTATCTGTAAGAGTCAATTTTATTTTTTAAAGAAGGTATCAGCAACCTTTGTTTTATAGGGTCAGATAGTATTTTAGTTTCACAGGGATATAATCTTTGTTGTAACTATTCAGCTTTATATTTTGTACTACAGACAATATGTAAATATGCATGACTATTTTCTAATGTATTTTTGGATGCGGAAATTTGAATTTTATATAATTTTACATTTTACAAAATATTCTTTGATTATTTAAAATAATTTGAAAAGAACAAATTATCTAAGTTCATAGCTGTACAAAAACATGAAGATTAGATTTGGCTGAAAGGCCATAGTTTGCCAATCCTTAGGCTAAAGAAAGAATATCTTTATAGCCCTCCCATTGCCTGTCAAGTTGTTGTCATGTTCCTAGTCAGGGGATAAAAATTGCAACCTGAATGAAGACAGAGGTTTCTACATTTAGTTTTAAGAAGGTCTGATAAAGTTCTGGAAAGATAGGCCATGTTTAGAGAATGGGGAGAAGTTTACGTGAAAATCACCAAAGCTGGAAAGGGTGTTGGAGTTTTCTGATAAGTAAGCAGCAGGGACATTGACTTGTAGGCCTCCACAATGAGTTTATAAAAATCAGCCCTTTTAAGACTAGAGGGAACTGCTCAAGTATTCATGTTGTACAATTAGTGCATCTAAAGTAGTAATGTAATAAGCTGGTTGTATACACATACACACGCACACAGACTGCAGTATACAAAACATCTAAGAATAAGTTTTACTCCTGGGATCGGGGGAAAGGAACAATAAGAACTGATGTGGTTTGGCTATGTCCCAACCCAAATCTTATCTTGTATTGTAGTTCCCATAATTCCCACGTGTCGTGGGAGGGACCTGGTGGGAGGCAATTGAATCATGGGGGAAGCTACCCCCATGCTGCTGTTTTCATGATAGTGAGCAAGTTCTCACAAGATCTAATGATTTTGTAAGGGTTTTTTCCTTCTTTTCTTGGCACTTCTCCTTCCTGCCATCATATGAAGAAGGATGTGTTTGCTTCTCTTTCCACCATGATTGTAAGTTTCCTGAGGCCTCCACAGCCATGTGGAACTGTGAATCAATTAAACCTCTCTTCTTTATAAATCACCCAGTCTTGGAAGTTCTTTATAGTAGCATGAGAACGGACTAATACAAGGACATTGTGTCATTTAAAATCTGAAGAGGATTTCTGTCTGTTGGGAGCATTAGCAGTGCCATTTTTAAGGACATTTGTGCCTAGGGGGAAACAATAGCATTCTCCTTGTGAATCCAATATGTTTGAAATGTTAAAATCAAGTAAAACATCAGTTGTCCATGAATGGAAAAAGTGCAAGAAAAATGGAAGTAAGAATGTCTGTGTTATATTTATTCAAACATAAATTAATCACTTACTGTCTATGCTAGGTTTTGCTTTCATAGCATTACTTAAGAATTGCCCAACTACATCTGGAAAGAAAAGGCAGTGTTTTATATCTAGATCATGTGGGTACTTTATTTGTAACGACGCTTATGAGTGATTTCATTTAGTAAGAAATTCAAGTCTGACTGTAAATTCAAAGCTCTTACTAAAACTCTTTAGCATTCTCCCTTGGTATTTAAAATATATTAAAGGCTGTTTATCGGCATTCTTGAAAGCCAATTAAAAGCCCTCCTGTGACTCACATAGAGACCTCATGTGTTCCTCAAAAATGTTCCGGTTGAAGAATAATTTAATTAAGAAAAAAGCAGTGGGTTTCTGAGCAGCTTAAAAGTGAGATGCACTTGGTGGGAAGGGTCAGGAAGAGGGAGTCATTGCTTCCAGGAGGAGAGGAGAGAAAGGAACCTTTTTCAGCTTTTGCATCATAATATCTGGTTCACATCATGGCATGGTATTGAGCAGATTGGAAAGAAAGTAAGAAAAGCACTAGAGTTTTTCTTTAAGCTTCAAACTGAGTTTCAGTCAAAGGCACAATATTTTAGAGTTACGTTGGTCATTTTAATCCATTTTGAATTTCCTAAAATATTTTCCTTAAAAACATTGTGTAATTTATTTCTTTCTGGAAGATACAAATTGCATGCATATCACCATACGTACAATTGTAATCTCCTATCCAAAAGAAGATTTTTTAAACTAAATTCCTATCCTTTTTAAAAATATCAACTGTGATACATTGTATCAAGGAAAATTACAAAGACTTACATGATAAAAGACATAGTATGGCAACAGGATAGAAAGTGTTGACAAGGCAGGGGATAGGGAGTGAAATTAAATGTAGCTTAAGAGATAGATTATGTGAGACTATTACAATAATTATTACTATCTTTATCTTCATGAAGAGCCAAATGGAAGCTATTAAAGATTTTCAAATGAAGGTGGGAATGTCACTTACTAAGATTTGAAATTCAAAAGGCTGCTATGGCTGCATTACAAAGAATACTTTAGTATCTAGAAAAGAGACAGGGGGACTGGTTATTAACAAAATCTTGTGCATGAATGGGACAATTTAGAGTGAAGAAGAGGGGAGCTACAAATGAGGCGCTAAAACTACACTTATACCCTGCATGTAGCTTCCTTAAAGTCCATTCCATATTGTCTCCTTAATTCAGGATTCTTCTATCCTGTGTTCTTAGAATCATCAAATATACGATTGATTCTGTCCAAATGCAATTGGGTGTTAGCAAGCTATGTAGAAAGCACTATGCCAGGCAACAAAATGATGACACATATTTAAATAATTATCACAATAAGAAAAGCTAATGTAGTTGTATGAAAAGTGCTACAGAAACCTGGAGTGCTTAAGCATTGATTAAATATATGAAGGAAATCAGGACAGTGTTTACACAGAAAAATAAAAGAAGATAAGCAAAGTATTGGCTCTAGTTTATAGGCAGAATCATGAATTTTAGGCTCATGATGCAGTGAGTGTTAATGTTATTAGAAACTGGTAGCAAAATTTCTCATAAGAATATTTTGTCTTCTTTAGTCAACTGTAAAGGAGTTTTGAGAATATTTAACCAATTCTTCTTTGTGTTTTTTAAAATATTTTATGAGTCACACAACTGAATTACTTTTTAATAGAGCATGTTTTCTTTCCAAACTAATTTTTGGTGAAAAAAACTGAGCTATTTCCATGTACAAATATTTAATTAAATCTAAGGTGTATTCGATCAAATATTATTATGTGGATTTTTCTATAATACAACTAACTGCTCAATCTCATCACCAAAAAGTATGATATGGTATTCTTAGTATGAGAAGAAATAAATAACAATTTAATTAATCATTATACAATTAAAATAATTTAATATAAGAATCAGGGTACCTGGACCATTATTTCATGTCTTATACCAGCTATTCTAATAGTTTGCAGGGCTATCCAATCTTTTGGCTTCCCTGGGCCACATTGGAAGAGGAATTGTCTTGGACCACACCTAAAATACACTAACGATAGCTGATGAGCTAAAAAAATCACAAAAAAAACATAATGTTTTAAGAAAGTTTACAAATTTGTGTTGGGCTACATTTAAAGCCATTCTGGGGCACTTGCGGCCCACGGGGCATGGGTTGGACAAGATTTGTTTAAAGTAAAGCATTTAAGAAAGGAAAGGAAGAAAATAACATGTTTAAGAAACAAATATAATGGGTATTTTCACTCACAGAGTGTCTCACATGCCACATGATGGGTCCATTAACCTCATTTGGTGAATTACGGTAATTTATGGCCTGTCTCTACAGCCCCACGCCCCCGACACAAAAATTGAAAGCTTTGAATAGTATCTGTCTTGAATGTATTTGTAGTAACTGTCATCATATGTTATCTGTGTTTATATATTTTTATAAGTAAAGATATTAAGTGAATTACAAAGTTAAGTATGCCCTAAGAGGTTATACTGTTAGAGCAAATACACCCGAAAAGAGTAAACTATTTATTTTTTGTAAATGATGTTAACAACTTTTAAAAGGTGAAGTTTAGTGAAAGAGAAAAAAAAAAAAAACAGGAAAAGAAAAGAGAGATACAGGTATATATTTGTTGGCCACAAAATTGCCCCAAGATCTAAGAAACATTATTAGAAACATATGATTGCCTCTGAGTGTATAATGAAAAGAACAAAACAGAACAAATATGGCAAAATTTACATTGTTCAGAATAATGTGATGACTTACTTAGGCTGAAGACAATTTTGAGTACGTTTATATGCTTATTGACCCTATGAAGTGTCTGTTTCAGAAATTTGGTTCATCTATGTTGTAGCAAATAAGAAATTTATTCTTTTTTATGATCAATAATATTTTGATATGTGTATACTACATTTTGTTTATCAGTACATCAGTTGATGGGCTTTTGGAGTGTTTTCAGTGTAAGCTACTACTAACAATATTGCAATGAATGAACTAACACCAATGCACTAGTTATATTTTTCTTTATTTTTTTTAACAACTATTTTTATTTCTCTTTGATATACTTCTGTTTTCCATAGTGGCTATACCATTTTACATCCCCACTAGTATTAGATGAGGATTATTAATTTTTGTATTCTAGTTAACACCTGTTATTCTCAGTTTCTTTGAGTATTTATCCTCATGGGTGTGAAGGTGTATCTCGTTGAGATTTTGGTTTGTGTTTCTCTCAAGACAAATGATACAGGCATTTGTTCATATGCCTGTTAGAAATATCTATATCTTCTTGAAAGAAATGTCTATTCAAGTCATTTGCCCAGTTTTAAATGAGGTTGTTGGTCTTTCTGTTATTGAGTTGTAAGAGTATTTTAAATCTTAATACTAGATAATTATCGGGTATATAATTTGCAAATATTTTCTCCCATTTTATTGCCTTTTCACTTTCTTGACAGACTCCTTAAAAAGTTTTTAATTTAGGTGAAGTCTACTTAATCAAAATCTTTTTAAAATTTTGTTTCTTGTGCTTTTGGTGTTCCACTTCAAAAACTGTTGCCCAATTCAAGATCGTAAAAATTTGTACCCTTCATGTTAACAGTTTTATAATTTAGCCCCTATATTTAGGTATTTTTATTCATTTTCAATTAATTGTTTGCACATGGGGTAGATAGAGTTCCAAATTCATATTGTGGCATGTGGCATGCATTTGTGAAATACACTATTTTTTCCCATTAATTGGGTCTAACACCATGGTTGAAAATCAACTTACTATTGAAGTATGGGTTTATTTCAGGATTCTTTTCATCTGTATCTATGCCCTTATGCAAGTAGCATACTTTTTAATTACTGCAACTTTGTGGTATGTTTGAAATTGTAAAGTGTGAGTCTTCCAAAATTGTTCTTGCATTTCAAGATGGTTTTGGCCATTTGGGGAACCTCATAATTTCATAATCAACTTAAAAAACAGCTTTACTTATCTGCAAAACAAAAAAAAAGGCAGTTAGGAATTTAATAGTGGTTGCATTGAATGTATAGATAATCTGAGTAGTATTGTCATCTTAACAATATTAAGTCTTTTAATCCATGAGCATGGGATGTCTTTCAAGTTGTTTAGATGCTCTTTGATTTATTTTAACAGTGTCTGATAGCTTTTAGCGTACAAGTCTTAACAGTTCATTGGCTAAATTTTCATACTGATGAATTTAAAAATAAAATTGTTGTGTGTGTGTGTGTGTAGATTATTTAGGATTTTCAGTATATACGATGATGTTATCTGTGAATAGAGATTGTTTTATTGCTCTTTTTTTAATTTGGATGCTTTTTTTTCCTTATCTAATTGTTCTGATTAGAATTCCAGGATAATGTTAAATAGAAATGCCAAGAATAAACATTTTGTCTTGGTCTTAGGGAGAGAATGGAAATCTTGTCTTATTCCTGATATTTGGACAAAATATTTTGGTCTTTTACCATGGATGACCTTTAACAAGTTAAGAAAATTCCCTTCTTTCAAAAAAAGTTTTCATTTTTTAAATTAAGAAAGGGAACTGGATTATATGAAATGCTTTTGTTTTACATCCACTGAGAACACATGTTTTATCCCCTTTATACTCTGTATATGGTATACTAAATTGATGGGTTTCCATATGTTGAACCAATTTTTTTTCCTGAAATAAATTTTACTTTGTCGTGATGTATACGCTTTTTAATATATTGCTGGATTTGTTTATAGCATTTTTGATGATGTTTGCACCTACATTTATAAAAGATATTGGTCTACAGTGTTTGTTTTCTTGTGGCATCTTTGTTTCATTTTGGTATTAAAGTAATGCTAGAATAAAGTAGAGAGCTCCCTAATCCTTTCCTTTATTTTCTTTCTTCCTTTTTGTTTTATTTTATTTTGAAACAGTATTAGAAAGACTTTACTAATTCTCTTTAAACATTTCATAGAATTTACCTGTGAAACAAACTTGCACTGTACTTTTCTTTGTTGAATTGTTTTGTTTTGTTTTTGATTCCTGATTCAGTCATTTTACTTCCTGTAAAGTTAATTCAGATATCGACTATCTTCACTTGTGTCAGCTTGTGTGTTTCTAGAAATTTGTCTATTTTTCTAGGTTATTTAATTTAGTGGCACACAATTGCTTATAATATTGTCTTATAACACTTTCATTATTTTTAAGGGTTGATAGTAATATCCCAAATTGTATTCCCGTTTTTAATAATTTGAGTCCTCGCTCTACTTTTCTTGGTCAGTCTAGCTAAAGATTTGTCAACTTTTTTGATCTCTTCAAAGGCCCAACTTTTGGTTTCATTGATTCTGTTGTTTGTTGTGTATGTTCTGTCTCATTTATGTATTATCTCATATCTTTTACTTCTTTTTTTCTTTTGATTTAGGTTTAGTTTCCTCTTCGTTTTCTATCTTCATAAAGTATTTGTTTAGATTATTGATTTGTAATCCTTCTTCTCTTTGGAGGCATTAACAGCTGTAAATTTCACTAAGAACACGATTTTCACTGCATTGCATTAAGTTTTAGTATGCTGTGCTTTCATTAACCTCAATATAATTTAAATTTCCCTTGTGATTTCTTCTTTGATCTATTATTTGTTTAAATTAAGTGTTCTTTAATTTCCCCATACTTGTGTATTTTCCAGATTTCTTTCTGTTATTGATTTTAAGATTCATTTCTTTTGGTTGAAGAAGGTATATGCTATGATTTTAATCTATTAAAAGTGATTGAGACATATTTTGTGGCTTAACCTATGGTAATAACTGATAAGTTCCAAGTCAGATGAAATAAAGGCAAGCGCTTTATCTGGTCCTTCAGGGAGCCATTGGCCAGGTCAAAATAAATCACCTGATCTCTCATGTGTTAGGTACATATCAGAAATGAAGGCTGTCCTCAAGCTGCCACAAAACTGGAAGTGGAGAATGATACAAGAGTAAGTCAAATCACCACAAACCTCTCTTATCAACAGTCAGCTATTTTCCTTGATTTAGAGTTTTTCTCATTATTGTAAGCTTTTGATTAGACTCCAGATTTCTAAAAAAAGGTGATTCTGACAGTTTTTACGTCTGTTCATTGCTTTTGTGGAAAGATGGACTTTCGGAATTTTCTCCTTTACCATTTCTACTAATGTCATCCTGTTTTTCAGTACTTTCGAGAATTTTTTTTTTTTTTTTTTTTTTTTTTTTACAATTTGAAGTCAAATTTATCAATTTTTCCTTTTATGTTTCTTTTAAGTTTTGGCTTTTATGCACATTTAGAAATCTGTGACTACCTTAAAGTAATGAAGATATTATCCTACTCTTTCTTTAAGACAACTTGTAATTTTAGTTTCCATGTTAGAATCTATGGTCTAACTCAATCTATGATCTTCAGTTAATGTGCCCCATTGCTTTTTTGTTTCTTCATTCTACTATCTTTAAATTAATTGTGTATTATATACTATTTTATGTATTGTATATCTACTTCTGGAATATTAGTTACAGGTCCATATTTTGTGTTTTCAGTGTATTCTATAGGGAAGAACTTCTGAGATTATTTTCACTTTGTTCTTTTATGTTTAAGTTTTAGCCTTTCTGTGCTCTCAGAAATCTGTGACTACCATAAAGTGACAAAGATATTCTAATACTCTTTGTTTAAGTCAACTTAATTTTAGTTTATAAGAATCTATGGTCTGTCTTGAGTTAATGTGCCCTATTGCTTTTTCTCCCCCTCATTTTTTTGTTAAATTAATTGACATTCTATTTCCAATATCAGAAAAAAGCTTTTTGATGTGTTCCATCCAAACTTAGAGTTAGTTAATGTGGGATAGCTGATTCAAGAGTAGATACCACTTTTTAAAACTTTAATAATTTATTTTTTTAGGTCCTGTTTCCCCATACAAGGCTACGTTTATATTTGCTGGTAGATATAATCCCACCTCACCTCCCTAAGGAAACCTAGCCAATTAGTATTGAAAAAATTGGCTTTCTCATATCTTAATTCTAAGCAAAAATTTTCCACGTATCTAGTTATGATTTAAGTAACATAACTTGAAATGTAATATTGGTCACAACTCTCACATTATTACCTTACTTGTGAAAGGGCATTTGCTATGATTGATACCTAAGGACAATGTTATATTTAAAATTCAATACTGCTTTATTTTAAATATAAAATTTAATACTGTTTTATTTTAAATATAAAATATATTTAATTAATTATAAAAATATAAAAATATTTTAAATATAAAATAAAACAGTATTAAATTTTATACATAAAAATAATGTTATATTTAAGAGAGAATTGGAAATGGGAGAATATGCTATTTAATTATTCCAAAGTTTTTTTAAAATCCAATACCAGTATTGGCCATCATTCTAATATATCTGTTTAATTTCTCATTATACCTGGACACACATAGTATAAAACAATGATTAAGATTCTGAGTTTTGAAGTTAAATAAATAAAGATTAGAATGAAATTATAGCTTTTATCAATTTTATGGCTTTGACAAATTATTTTATATTTCTAATAATACTTTTCTATCTATATGTTGATAATACTCATATATATTATAATTATATAATTAGATTATGTATATAAACTTTTAGTACATTTGCAACCATATAGCAGAGACTTAATAATTTATATCAATTTTGATCCTTTACAGCCTTGAGTTTAACATTTTACCTCAGTAAAGACACTTGAAACAAGATCTATTTCTAATAACAATGTTTTAGTTTGTTTAAAAATAGGGCGTGGTGGCTCACGCCTGTAATCCCAGCACTTTGGGAGGCCAAGTCGGGTGGATCATGGTCAGGAGTTTGAGGCCAGCCTTGCCAACATGGTGAAACCCCGTCTCTACTAAAAATACAAAAATTAGCTGAGTGCGGTGGCACATGCCTGTAATCCCAGCTACTCAGGAGGCTGAGGCAGGAGAATCGTTTGAATCCAGGTGGCAGAGGTTTCAGTGAGCCGAGATCGTGTCATTGCACTCCAGCATGGGCAACAGAGCAAGACTCCATCTCCAAAAAAAAAAAAAGGCCAAAAATTCTAATTATTATTATTCAGTAGGAGAGGAATAAATAAAATGATGTAAAAATTGGCTTTTTTTCAGACATGGAAATAACTTCTGGTGTACACACACAAATACAAGCAAACAAACAAAATCAGCCTTGTTTCTATTGCTAACAAATCGATACTCTAGAGATTTCAATAAAGAAAATTTATTATAAAAAGAAATAAATAAAGGCATTTGGCAAAATGCCAAATTTGTTCATTTGGTGCATTTGTATTAATTGCTAAGTCACACAAAAATTCAGTAGAAAAACTAGAAAACTCTTTAAGATAAATAACCTGTCTCGTGTACTTGACTTCAGTTCTGACCTTGATTTTTTAAATATACTTCTCATATATTTATATGGGATATTGATAGTGAAACTGTCCTTGATTTTTTAAATATATTTCTCATATATTCATATGTGATATTGATGGTGAAACTGTCAATAGTTCACGCAGCTTTTGTAATCCAAATGTGATTTTCTAAACAGATATCGACTGTCATTTCCAGTATTTGGTGGCAAAGCAAACATGATCTGATAGAATTTGTATTCCTAAAACACTAATGAGTATATTGTGAGGAAATTATCAGCAAGAGCATATTTGTGGCTATGATCTTCCAGACCCCTTTAAATTAAGTGTTTTAAAATGAGACGCCCAAATTTGCAATGTTAAGTTATGATTAGCCCCATCTCCCAACTATAGTCGAATACACATGGGAAAATCATGGGATGCTGATTACAACACCTGGTGACCAGCTCAAGCGGTCTGCAGCTAATAGGAGTTATTGGGACCCGCCTGACAGCTGCCAATTTGAAAGTGTACTTTACTTCAAACCTACCATTAATTTAGCGGAAGTAGAGTAGTGAAGTACAACTAAACACGACCGCTGCCAGAGTCCATCACTGTGAATTTGACAAAGAACTTTTAAGAGGGATATTCTTATTCCCCAAACAAAAGAACAAAGAGAAACCGTATCTTCAAGGATAAGAGTTACGGACCATTTAACTTTATGAATAATATGGGTTTTTTTTAACTTTTATTTTAGGCTCGGAGGTACATGTGAAGGTTCATTACATAGGTGAATTCGTGTCATGTGGGTTTGTTGTACAGATTATTTAATCACCCAGATATTAAGCCCAGTATGCAATGGTTATCTATTCTGTTCTCTCCCTCCTCTGAAAGCCTCCACCCTCAAGTAGATTCCAGTGCCTATTGCTCCCTTCTTTGTGTGCATCAGTTCTCATCCTTTAGTGAAAATATGTGGTATTTGGTTTTCTGTTCTTGGGTTAGTTTGCTAAGGATAATAGCCCCCAGCTCCATTCATGTTCCCACAGAAGACATAATTTTGTTCTTTTTTATGGCTGTATGGTATCCCATGGTATAGATACACCATATTTTCTTTATCTAGACCACCATTTATAGATACTTAGGTTTATTCCATGTCTGTGCTGTTGTTAATGGTGCTGCAATTAACCTTAGCGTTCACGTCTTTATGGTACAGTGGTTTATATTCTTCTGGGTATACACCTAGTAATGGGATTGCTGGGTTGCATGGTAGTTCTGCTTTCAGCTCTTTGAGATTTGAGAAATTAGCATTACTGCTTTCCATAATGGTTGAACTAATATACACTGCCTCCAACAGTGTGTAAGTGTTCCCATTCCTCTGCAACCTTGTCTGTTTTTTTTTTTTTTTTTTTTTTTTTTTTGAGACGGAGTCTCACTCTGTCGCCCATACTGGAGTGCAGTGGTGCCATCTCTGCTCACTGCAAACTCCGCCTCCTGGTTCAAGAGATTCTCCTGCCTCAGCCTCCCGAGTAGCGGGGGTTACAACCGCGTGCCACCACGCCTGGCTAATTTCTGTATTTTTAGTAAAGACGGGATTTCACCATGTTGGCCAGGATGGTCTCAATCTCCTGACCTCATGATCCGCCGGCCCCAGCCTCCCAAAGTGCTGGGATTACAGGCTTGAGCCACCGCACCCGGCCCATCTGTTTTTGTTGTTGTTGTTTCTTGTTTGTTTTTATTTGTTTTTTTGTTTGTTTTTACTTTTTAATAATAGCTCTTCTGACTGGTGTGAGATGCTATCACATTATGATTCTGATTTGTATTTCTCTAATTATCAGTGATATTGAACTTTTTTTCATATATTTGTTGGCCACATGTATGTCTTCTTTTGAAAAGTCTAGAAGTTAAAGCAGAAATCAAGAAGTGTTTTGGAACCCATGAGAACAAAAATAAAAGCAGTATCTCTGGAAACAGCTAAGGCACTGTTAACAGGGAAACTTACAACACTAAATGCTCACGTCAAAAACTTAGAAAGATCACAAATTAACAACCTAACATCATAACTGAAAGAGCAAGACTTGCTAGAGCAAGTCAACCCCAAAGCTAGCAGAAGTTAATATATAACCAAAATCAGGGATGAACTGAAGGAAATCTAGACACACACACAAAGAAACATTCAAAAGATCACTAAAATCTATGAATTCATTTTTTTTAAAAATTAATAAGATAGGTTGGCTAGCTAGACTAATAAAGAAGAAAAGAGAGAAGACATAAATAAACACAATTAGAAATGATGAAGAAAATGTTATTACTGACCCCACAGAAATAAAAATAACCATCAGAAACTACTACGAACACCTCGATGTTTTATTTTCAATTGCAATAAAAGCATCTGAGAACTACATATGGGCTTATATCCCTGGGAGCATATATTTTACATTACCTTCTTGCTGATCAACCTAGAAATGGGCTGTTTCTATTTTTCCAATAAGTTTAGATGTTGCTTTCAACTTCTTACATAAATGAAATTTTCACAAGTCAAATAGAATTAGATAACATGAGATATTCATCACCATTTGATGCACTCCAAAGTTATGTCAAATTGAATATACTTTTCTGCTCTAGTTCAAATCTAATTATTAAGATGGTATGCAGCTATATAAGTATGTAAAGAAAATTTATTATTTTTTTAAATAGCAAACTTAAAATATACTTTCACATTTAAGCAGGTCTCTCACTAAATATAAATTGTGGACAGTGAGAAGTTTTATTTATATATTACTAAAATAATAAAGGGAAACTGCAAATCACTTTTAGTCAAACAGTCCATCCATTAGTTTTCATCCTCTCTCTAAATAAAACTAGGAAATATTTTTGTAGGAAAATACCTCCTTCTATTTGAAACACACTTCTAAGTATATTTTTTTATGTTCAAATAATGCAAAACATAGAGGAAATGAGCTGTTTTACATGATATTCTAAATATGACCCTTAACGTTTGTAGAAGGCAGAATAGTACTTAAGTTATGCCATAATGAGGGGCTGAGAAATAGGTTGTTTCATTGAATAGAATGTGCCAGCAGTAAAATAAAACAAATAAAATCAAACAAACATATAAAAACAACCCAATGAGCTTCAGGAAGAATTGCAAATTAACAAACTATTCTTTTCTGCCTTCTGTGTGTGTGTTTTTTTAATTCTTCTGGTATTTCTCCCATTTTATTTTGCTCTTAATAAATCTTTTAAAATTTATCATAGAGTTTAAAATGGCTTGCTTAACTTTTGAGTCTAGGACGGTTTACCGCAATTAATTGTCAATATTCTTTTATTGCACAAGTTCTAACTCGAGAGGAATTCATATGTAACAGTTAATCACTTTATTCTGGATTAAGGAATAATAGTTTTCTGACAGGCTCTGGATGAAATTTTTTTCAACTTGATTCCACTCTATCCCATTGAGCATAAATTAAGATGTAGAATCATTTTGTATGGATTCAGTTATGGAGGTGTACATCAAACACAAGCACTAATTTATAGAGGTGCATTCTCTAAGAAGTGCGTGTGAGCAACATAGAAAGTTCAATGCACATTTAGGCCATATTTAAACAACAAAGTAATAGAAACAAGTAATCTGGCAATAAAGAAATATTAAACAAAGAATGCTACAAATATATAATAGAAAAATCTTTACTAGTGAGAGGTGACAACGTGCTAGCAATCCTCGCTCACTCTAGGCGCCTCCTCAGGCCTCGGTGTCCACTCTAGCCGCGCTTGAGGAGCCCTTCAGCCTGCTGCTGCACTGTGGCAGACCCTCTCTGTGCTGGCCGAGGCCTGAGCCAGCTCCCTCTGCTCATGGAGAGGTGTGGAGGGAGAAGCATGGGCGGGCGCCGGGGGCTGCGCGCAGTGCTCGCGGACCAGCGCGAGCTCTGGGTGGGCGCGGGCTCGGCAGGCCCCGCACTTGTAGCAGCCGGCCGGCGCCGCTGGCCCTGGGCAGTGAGGGGCTTAGCACCCGGGCCAGCAGCTGCGGAGGGTGCGCCGGATCCCTTAGCACTGCCGGCCCACCCTCACCACGCTCCAATGCTCCCCAGGCCTCAGCTGCTTCCCCACGGGGCAGGGCTCAGGACATGCAGCCCGTCATGCCCGAGCCCCCCACTACCAGTGGGCTCCGGCCTGGCCGGAGCCTCCCAGACAGTGCTGCCCCTTGCTCTGCAGCACCCAGTCCCATCTACCGCCCAATGGCTGAGGAGTGCGGGTGCATGGCGGGGGACTGGCGGGCAGCTCCACCCGTGGCCCTAGCACCGGATCCACTAGGGGAAGCCAGCTGTGCTCTTGAGTTGATTGGGGACTTGGAGAGCTTTTATGTCTAGCTGAAGGATTATATATGTACCAATCAGCACTCTGTATCTAGCCAATCTGGTGGGGACTTGGAGAACTTTTATGTCTAGCTAAAGGATTGTAAATGCATCAATCAGTGCTCTGTGTCTAGCCCAAGGTTTGTAAACACACCAATCAGCACCCTATCAAAACGGACCCATCAGCTCTCTGTAAAATGGGCCAATCAGCTCTCTGTAAAATGGGCCAATCAGCTCTCTGTAAAATGGACCAATCAGCAGGATGTGGGTGGGGGCCAGATAAGGGAATAAAAGCAGGCTGCCCTTGCCAACAGTGGCTACCTGCTTGGGTCTCCTTCAACACTGTGGCAGCTTTGTTGTTTTGCTCTTTGCAATAAATGTTGCTGCTGCTCAGTTTTTGGGTCTGCACTGCCTTTATGAGCTGCAACACTCACTGCAAAGGTTTGCAGCTTCACTCCTGAGGCCAGCCAGACCACGAACCCACCAGGAGGAATGAACAACTCCAGAGGGGAGGAACGAACGAACTCCAGATGTGCTGCCTTAAGAGCTGTAACACTCATCGCAAAGGTCTGCAGCTTCACTCCTGAAGCCAGCGAGACCATGAACCCACCAGAAGGAAGAAACTCCAAACATGTCCAAACATCAGAAGGAAAAAACTCCGGACACACCATCTTTAAGAACTGTAACACTAACAGTGAGGGTCTGCGGCTTCATTCTTGAAGTCAGTGAGCCCAAGAACCCACCAATTCTGGACACATTAGCAATACCAATTATAAATACTGTGAAGAAACATAGAAAATTATTTTTGGCTACAATGATCTGATATCCCAGGTTGCCAAGGATAATAACCTAGAAAACCATATTTTTCTCCGCTTGACCAAATTTTAGACAGACATCTTTCTGCCTCTGAGCCCTGATTTCACTTTGTTACTTTTAAAGCAAAGCGTTCACTTTAGGACAGTTCTAATTGCAAATTCCTTCTCTGAAACTTTGAGATATAAATCTTTTTAAAAGCCCTTGCCATATTTCTCAAGGAATAAGGAAACATCCTTTTGAAATATAATTGTCAAAGAAAGTAATGCCTCTCTTTCTCTCAGTGTCTGTAGGAAAGAAGAACTAACTTATGTATGTTCCCTACTCCAAGTTGTATAACCACCTTCGGTCATGAAATTATAATATGAAATATTTGTTTCCTTTGGTTAAGGGCAAGTAACAAACATAGATGGCCTATGATTTTCCTTACTTAAGGTTGTAAAATCTCTCCAGCACTTTGTTTTAGTATTGTTCAGTTTGGACTCACTGTGGCCTTTCTCTCCTATTGTGATAGCTTTGAAAGAGGTCTTGCTTATAAAGAACGCTCTAAATTTCTTCGCCTTTTAATTTAAAAATTGTTGGAAATCTTAAGCTCAAATATTCAACAAAAAGAGTACCAAAAATTTTGGCTTTGAAGATTTAATTAAAGAGAATTTAAAAATATGTCATTAAAATTTATACTTACTAAATGAATGTAGGATGTGAAAAATATAGAAAAATCAAATGAGTATACTTTTTATTTTGAAAATTTAAAATATAAATACTTGTAGGAATAATCTTTTAATGGAGCTACTATTTAAAATTAAACTGATTTAGGGTTTTTCCCCCAGAATTATATAGAGTTGGGAAACTAATTTTGCAGTAATAAAGTTTGGTAGAATATTGAAAGTCATAAATAGTACTTATTTGATGAGTTTTGTCTTATGAAAATCTATGTAAAAGGAATTTTACATGAAGGCAAAATTCAGTATCCATGAAAACATTTGGGCTGAAATATTTACATATTTCCATGTGAAAGGAAGTAGCATTGAAAATATTAGCCTGTTGGCAAAATCTAATCAGTGCTTAAAATGTCCTGCATTAATAGCACAGACAGTATGTTTCCCGTTAAAAATAACATATGGTTTTAGCAGTAATTTCCAGTGAGCCACGTCAACCACAAAATGGATACCCACTGAAAAAAATTTTCAGATCTTTAAGCTCTTTGTAATAACAGTATGGGCAGGAAACTCTGGCCTGGGTTTTAAAAAAATTTTCAGGGCTAAAACATTTATGACTAATTAAATTCACAACCAAAACCCTAGATAACGTATTACCTTATGTCAGAGGAGAATTATAAGTTTCCAATTTAATGCTATTTTAATTCAGCTTCTGCTAAATTAGAGTTATTAAAATCTTCCGATTTATCTAAAATAGAAGATAACCTTGTTTTGTGACTCTACAGCTCTTTTGTACCCAATGTCAAATATACAATAAAACATACAGGTAAAGAGTAGAGACAGAGATTTAGAATCAATAGAAAAAGTGAACAATAAAAAATTCATATATTAGAGAAAAGGATTTTACAATGAACGTTTTAAATATGATATAGAAACAGAAGAAAAATAGATGGAAATATAGAAAATGCTACTAGAAAGTTTAAACTTTTTAAACTATTAAAATGGGCTTTCTAGAATTGAAAAAATGCAATACCTGAAATTAATATCATAATGTGTACATTTAACAGCAGTTTGGACACAGAAGAATGCTGAATTAATGAAACTAAACACAAAAACAAGATAATGGAATAACACAAAAGGAAACATAAGATAGGAAAAGGAAAGAGAGAGAGAATAGAAATGAAAAGGCAAGACTAGGTCAGAGTTAAATAAACGTGTATCTTGCGTACAGAAGAAAAGAAAGTATCAATCCACAGACTCAGCGAACATAGAATACCGCAAGCAGGATAGATTCGAAAATAACTTTTTAAAGCACATATAGTAAATGCTGAAGACCTAAGACTGGGGGAAGAAAGACAAAAAGCCCCAGTAGAAAACAAGGCACTACTTTTAATGAAGCAAAAATAGAATTGACAGCTGGAATTTCAACAGAAATAAGGAAAGATGGAAGGCAGTGTATTAACATCTTTAAATTTCTGAAAGAATGTAACTGCTAACCCAGCATTGAAAAACTAAAGCCTGTATCCTTCAAAAAGGGATAAATAAATATGTTTTTGGATAGACAAAGACTGAGGGGTTTTATTGTCAGCAGCCATGCAATACAAAATGGAAAAATTTAAATAATGACATGGATGTGCCGAAGAAAATTTTGTATCAGACAGTACTAAATCAGCAGTGCATATGCTAATTGTTAGAGTTGCTATTAAAGAGATAATAAAACAATCTATAACAAATGGAAGAAAGTAAAAATGTTTAAAGGAAGGCAAGAAATCAAAATCAAAGAAATGTAAAATATGTATCTATACAAAATGAATAATAATATCGTGTATGTTAACCTAACTACATCAGTAATTGAAGCAATTAAATTATATGTAAATGTGTAAATGGACTATGTCTTTGTGTATACATAGATATAGATATGTATTTATATAGCTATTATCCCTGTGTTAAATACTGTACGTGTTCCCAATGTTGAATTTCTTATGAGTGCTCACACACTGTGAGTTAGGGATATTACCAACATGTTAAATATGAAAAAAACAAAGTGCAAAAAGATCAAACTGTATGCCTGTCTGAGTCTTTTTGGGCTACCATAACAAAATACCATAGACCAGATACTGCTAGACCCTGTATTGAATAAGGTAGAAGTATTTTTGAAATCTATTGACTACTGTTTATTTCATGGTGTCTTTTAATTTCAGATTTAATATAATCCAAAAAGTTCAGGTTTGACAAACACTAAAACATTATTTACCATGTATATAATGTATTACAGTATATACTATATATATATAATGTGTTATATACTATATATAATATGTACACAGATACATTCATTTTAAAATTTAAAATTATATTTTGGAGAATATTTCTATATAAATAAAAAAATTTGTCCAAAGCATAGCATCAAAAAATTATGAAGATTTTGATTAATAGTACCTTTCAGATGATTACTTGAAAAGAACTTCATAATTAACCCATTCAAGGATAAAAATGTCTGTATACATTTTGAAAATATAGACTATGTACCTTCTTGACATAGGAAGAAATAAGAATGAATACAAAAATATAATATTGGAACCTTCTAACCTCAGGTTTGCTTGGGTTTCTATAGAAACCAGAGATGAAGTCAAGAGATTGCATGCATGTAACTTATTTGGTAAAGTAATTTCCAGGAACGCTGAGCAGTGTTTCCCCACTGGTCCAGTACCTCCTTTCCAAACATCATGACTTTGTGAATGTTGGCAGTTTCCAGCAGATGTCTAGCCTACCCAAAGTGAAGCATCAGAAATAACCTGGGGCAGATAAAGGAGGTTCAGCCAAACCAAGATGCTAGGTCACAGCTGGGTGAAACTAGCTACAACAAAAATAAACAAAGTAAAAGACAAGCTGTGAAATTGGCAGGGAGTGAGCAAGAACTATGTGACACATCCCATAAATATGTAAATTACCACTTAGTAATTCACGCCAACTCTTTCAAGTAAAATTTATTTTAAAAAAAGTCTTTACCCTAAATGAACAATCATACATTCTTGAAAATAATCCCTGAGAATAAGATTAAATTTCCTCTTTAAATACTTTCAAGTTGTTAGAAAAAAATCTTGTGTACATTTACAAAATTTGCATCAATTTTTTGTAAGAATTTAATTGTGAAGTTTCTCTTTTCACTTTCTTAAAGAACAAAGTATAATTGAATATTAAAATGTAAATATTCTTATAGTACTGTGTATTTGAGAAATTAATACAAGGTATAGATCTGAAAAATATCACCAACTACTGGCCGGGCGCTGTGGCTCATGCCTGTAATCCTAGCACTTTGGGAGGCCTAGGTGGGTGGATCACGAGGTCAGGAGATCTAGACCATCCTGGCTAACACGGTGAAACCCCAGCTAACACGGTGAAACCCTGTGTCTACCAAAAATACGAAAAATTAGCCGGGCCTGGTGGTGGGTGCCTTTAGTCCTAGCTACTCCTACTCCGGAGGCTGAGGCAGGAGAATTGTGTGAACCCGGGAGGCAGAGCTTGCAGTGAGCCGAGATTGCGTCCCTGCATTCCAGCCTGGGGGACAGAGCGAGACTCTGTCAAAAAAAAAAAAAAAAAATTACCAACTACTATGTGTCCCTCAGAGTTACTTATTTAAACTCAGTCTCCTTTTCTATACGCCTTGGTTATTCCATTCAAATAACATATACTGTAATGGTTAAGAGGGTGACTGTGAGGTTGAACTTGTTTAAAAGCTCATTTCATTATTAGAATTAAGCTTTCCATCAATTGTCTGATCCTGGATATGTCACTTAGACTCTGTGACTCAGCTTCCTTATTTAAAAATAGGGAAAATGATATCTGTTTAATGCTTGCAATGTACTTAGAACACTCATTTAAATGGTTTTGCGAATGTATTTACTCAAAGGGATTAAGTAATTTGCCCTAGATCACATCACTTCTGACTAAATCAGGGGACTAGAGCCGTGACTGTTAAACTTGCATTCCACCCCATGCCATTCCCCACAGTGCCTAACACGATGGTTTTTGTGATGTCTTTTTTCCTCTAAAATGTATTAATTCTATTATTTAATGAAAGAAAATTAGTATTTTAAATTATATAGTGAGCTCAGTAATCACTAATCAAAAAGTTTAGCTAATCACTACAGATTGATTGGTTTTGCTTTTGAGGTATTTGAACAATGTCTGGATAAATAAATGTCTTTTTTTTTTTAGCATTTATTGGAAAATATGTGAAACAGCCTGCTCTTAAGGATTTATCCTGATGCTTTTAGAAGAATTGGTATATTTTAGAAGCTCAAGCCTTATCCGGTTTGGGAAATAGAGAAGACTGACAAACTGATTCTTCCAATTGATTCTCTAATACCTTTCAGTGATATGCAGCAGAAAATGGGTTTATGATGCACCGTAAGACCAGAAATCAACAATAGTAAGCCAAATAGAAAAGTCAGAGAGAGTGTCCCTGGGCACATCACTATGGAAACCAAGGAGGCTCAAGTTAGTAGTACAGGAGAAAGAGAAAGTGCTGGACAAGAACAGAGCCCGAAACAAATTAAACCAAAACCTTGTGGTTGCAGCTGAAGCAGTATTTGTAATCCCTTACAACGCATGCCTTTATTTCAAATTTCTTTTCCCATGATGGTGCTAGGCTCTATAAACAGCCATGGCCCACAAGATCAGGCATTTCAACTCAAAATCACTACTTCATCATAACAAAACTTATTTCAAGCTACATTAGGCTTCCCCAGCTGGGCTAAATATGACTGTAATATAATGTTTGTTTCTAAAATATAAGGGAGGAACTTTCATTCAGTCACCAGTGACCTGAGACTGCTGTATCTTAAAATTTCCACTTAACTTCAGGATATAAATTAGGTCCTGGTCTTCAGATTTATAAATTAGACCTTGGTTTTCTCTCTGCCTTAAGAGAATTTAGGGGGAAAGACTCAAATAATTTCAAGGAGTTTTAAAGAATACCCACCCTTGAGAAATATTTTGGGAAAGAGTGGATATCCAGAGATATTGTAAAGAGAAAAGGTTTTGATTGCTGGGCTTCAGTGTATATAAGGTCACGTTAATTCCATTTGTGGGTCTTCTACATTACTTTCGGCAAGTTTCACAATCTATATCCTAAAACCATGTATATTCTATGATTCTGTTTGTTCCAAGCAGTAAGGTATATTGATACATAATGATAAGAGATGATCAAACACTAAACTAAGTGCAAACAATAAAATATTTTAACACACTTTTAACATTTACAACTAGTGACCTAAGTATTACCTGAGGAGTATGTTGTGTCTCATTACATGTACCTGCCTATAGAATTTACATGTTTCCTTCTAACTAAATTAAATTCTTATCTTAGTTACTTGTATTTATTACTCATATCTCTCATGCTTGATCTTTTATAAAATTAATACTGGTCTAAATTTCCTTCTGATAGTATAATTTTAGGCAATCTGAGACCATCAATTGTAAGTTGTTGATTTGAGCTTCGGAAAGCTTAAGATAGTCAGAACCTCAAGTTCTTCTTGCTAAATGATATTTTTTGGCTCTGTTTTCCCACCCAAATCTCACCTTGAATTGTAAGAATTTCCATGTGTCAAGGGAAGGACTAGGTGGAGTTAATTGAATCATGGGGGCAGTTTCCCCCATGCGGTTCTCTGATAGTAAATTAGTTCTCATGAATTCTGATGGTTTTATAAGTATCTGGCATTTCCCCTGGTGGCACTCCTTCTCTCTCCTGATGCCATGTGAAGAAGGATGTGTTTGCTTCCCCTTACACCATGATTGTAAGTTTCCTGAGGCCTCCCAAGCTATGTGGAAATGTGAGTCAATTGAACCTCTTTTCTTTATAAATTACCTAGGCTTAGATAGTTCTTTATAGCAGCACTAGAATGGACACTAAGCATGTCACAAAGAATATTACATGTCAGAAAAACATGGTGATATGGATTGGCTCTGTGTCCCCATCCAAATCTCATGTTGAACTATGATCTTCAGTGTTGGAGGAGGGACACTGTGAGAGGTGATTGAATCATGGGAGTGGATTTTCCCCTTGCTGTTCTCATGATAGTGAATAAATTCTCAGAAGATCTGATGGTTGAAAAGTTTGTGGCACTTTCCTCTTTGCTCTCTCTCTCCTACTACATCATGCTAAGACAT
The DNA here is from genome assembly GCF_029289425.2 of Pan paniscus. NCBI lineage: Eukaryota > Metazoa > Chordata > Mammalia > Primates > Hominidae > Pan > Pan paniscus. Next base: position 40,485,142 of record NC_073258.2, on the reverse strand, counting down.
GCTTGCTCCCCCTTCACCTTCCACCATGATTGTAAGTTTCCTGAGGCCTCCCAGCCATGCTTCCTGTGCAGCTTGTGGAACTGTGAATCAACTAAGCCGTGTTTCTTCATAAATTACCCAGTCTCAGGTATTTCTTTATAGCAGTATGAGAACAGACTAATAGATAAAATTGGCACCACAGAAGTGGGGGCATTGCTGCAAGAATACCTTAAAACTACTTTTAAACTTGATAATGGGCAGAGGTTAAAACAGTTTGGAGGGATCAGAAGACGACAGGAAGATGTGGGAAAGTTTGGAACTGCTTAGAGACTTGTCAAATGGTTCTGATGAAAATGCTGATAATCATATTGACAGTGAAGTCCAGGCTGAGGTGGCCTCAGATGGAGATGAGAAACTTATTGGGATCAGGAGTAAAGGTCACTCTTGTTATGCTTTAGCAAAGAGACTGGAAGCATATGCCTCAGCTGTAGAGATCTGTGGAATTTGAACTTGAGATAGATGATTTAGAGTATCTGGCAGAAAAAATTTCTAAGCAGCAAAGCATTTGAGAGGTTGCCTGGCTGCTTCTAAAAGCCTATGTTCACTTGCATAAAGAAATAAATGACCTGAAACCAGAATTTATGTGTAAAGTGAAGCAAAACATTAAAGTCTGGTAAATTTGCAGTCTGACCATGAGGTAGAAACGAAAAAAAAATTCTGGGGAGGAATTCAACACTCCAGTAAAAAAGAGCCAAATATTAATAGCCATGATAATAGAAAAAACTGCCTCCAGGGCATTTCTGAGACCTTCGCTGTGGCAGCCCCTCCCATGACAGGCCTGGAGAGCTAGGAGAAAAAAATCATTCTCTGGGCTAGGCCCAGGGCCCTGCTGCTCTGTGCAGCCTTGGGACATGGTACCCTGCATCCCAGCCACTCCAGCTTAAGCCACGTGTAAGTGGCCAAGGCCCAGCTCTGGCCATTGCTTCAGAGGGTACAAGCCCCAAGCCTTGGTGGCTTCCACATGGTGTTTGGCCTGAAGGTACATAGAAGGCAAACGTTGAGGTCTGGGAGCCTCCACCTACAATTCAGAGGATGCAGGAAATCCCTGGATGTCTAAGCAAAACTCTGCTGCAGGAGTGGAGCCCACATTGAGAACATCTACTAGGGCAGTGCAGAGTAGAAATGTGGGGTTGGAGCCCCACAGAGTCCCCACTGGGGCACGGCCTAGTGGAGCATTGAGATCAGGGCCACCATCCTCCAGATCCCAGAATAGTAAATCCACCAGCGGTTTGTACCATGTCCCTGGAAAAGTCCCCGGCACTCAATGCCAGCCCATGAGTGCAGCCATGGGGGCTGTAACCTGCAAAGCCATAGAGGCAGATCTGCCTAAGGTCTTAGGTGCCCACCCCTTGCATCAGTGTGCCCTGGATGTAAAACATGGAGTCAAAAGAAATCATTTTGGAGCTTTAAGATTTAATGACTGCCCTGCTGGATTTCAGACTTACATGAGGCCTATATCCCCTTTGTTTTGGCCATTTTCTCCGTTTTGGAATAGGAGCATTTATCCAATGCCTGTACCCCCATTGTATCTTGGAAGTAACTAACTTGTTTTTTGATTTTACAGGCTCATAGGCGGAAGCAACTAGCCTTGTCTCAGATGAGACTGTAGATTTGGACTTTTGAGCTAATGCTGGAATGAGATAAGAGTTTGGGGGATTGTTGGAAAGAGATGATTGTGTTTTGAAATTTGCAAAGGATGTGAGATTTGGAAGGGGTCAGTGGCAGAGTGGTATTGTTTGGCTCTGTGGCCCCAGCCAAATCTCATGTTGAACTATGATCATCAGTGTTGGAGGAAGGGCATGGTGGGAGGTGATTGGATCATGGGGGAAGATTTTCCCCTTGCTGTTCTCATTATAGTGAGTGAGTTCTCATGATATCTGATCCTTTACAAGTGTGTCGCACTTTCCCTTTTTCTCTCTGTCTCCTACTTCACCATGATAAGATGTACTTGCTTCCACTTCACCTTCTACCTTAATCCTAAATTTCCTGAGGTCTGTCCAGCCATGCTTCCTGTACAGCCTATGGAACTGTGAGTCAATTAAACCTCTTTTCTTCAAAATTAGCCAGTCTCAGTTCTTTTTAGTGTGTGAGAATGAACTAATGCAATTGGACAGCAAATGTTTCTGCTCTTCTATGCCTGAAGAAAAGGGGATGTCCCATAATCTAAATAAATATGAAGAGGACTTTGCTTTCCATGTTACCCTGGAATCTCTGTAGACCACTGATAACTTACCTCACAATACAATACTCCAAACTGTTACATACTCAGTAATGCCTTCAAATTGGAGTCATTTATAAACTAATGCGTCATGCAATTTAAGAAACAATAATAGATAATATTGTTGTTTTGGAAAAGCCGTTTCTTTTCTTTTTGGGCTGTCTACACTAAATATTTATTGGAACCAGTGACATATAAAAGACTGGTACTTAGATGTGATCTGTTTCAGTCTTCTTATGATTTAGATGTAAAATGAATTTAACATAAGTATTCAAGGTTTTTGAGCTATTTTTCAGAATCCTATTGAGATGGTATTGGGCTTCTGAATTCTCTCTGTTGCAAGCTATCTTGTTATATTAGTTTCAAAAATAAAAAGAGAGGCCTGTAATCCCAGCACTTTGGGAGGCCAAGGTGGGTGGATCACAAGGTCAGATTGAGACCATCTTGGCTAACACACGGTGAAACCCCGTCTCCACTAAAAATACACACACAAAAAAATAGCTGGGTGTGGTGGTGGGCATCTGTAGTCCCAGCTACTCAGGAGGCTGAGGCAGGAGACTGGTGTGAACCTGGGAGGCGGAGCTTGCAGTGAGCCAAGGTAGCGCCACTGCACTCCAGCCTGGGTGACAGAGCAAGACTCCATCTCAAAGAGATAAATTAAATTAAATTAAATTAAATAAATAAAAAGAGAGAAACACTAAGTGAAAACATAAGAAATACCATGGCTCCAATGCTTGCTGAGATTTCTGTTTTTGTTCTGTTCAGTGAGCCTTGTCATAAATGTATACGTGTGTGTGTGTCAGGGGGGATCTCCAGGTATGAGAAACCAGAGATATATCCTTTCTAGAGAGATAATCTATATAGGCATGCATATAAACAAAACAGAGACCTTTGTATGTCATATTAAATTTCAACATACTCTGGTGGGTTATATATTGTTCTTTTATAGATCTCTCAATGAAAAAGTAAACTGAGGAGACAATGATTTATGAGAAAATAATTCTACATTCAGGACTTGCCATGCTATAGAGCTACCAGGGTTTTAAAAGGGTATTTATTGATTTATTAACCTATTGAAGGACATATAGTTGCTTCCAGTTTGGTGCAACTATGAATAAAGCTGGTATATATTCATATGTAGGTTTTTGCATGAACATAAGTTTTCAAATAAATTGGGTAATGCCTATAGTACTGCTGGATTGTATGGTAGGACTGTGTTTAGCTTTGTAAGAAACTGCAAAACTTTCTTCTAAAATGGCAGTAACATTTTGCATTCCCTTCATAGACAGTCATGTCATCTGTGAACAAAGATTGTTTTATTTCTTCCATCCCAATATGCATATATTTGCTTTTTTGGTCTTCTTGCATAATCAAGGACAGGGGTTCCCAAGATGGTAATGATCTGTGGCCTGTTAGGAACATGACCACACAGCAGGAGGTGAGTTGTGGGTGAGCGAGCATTACTGCTTGATCTCTGCCTCCTGTCAGATCAGTGGTGGCATTAGATTCTCACAGAAGCACAAACCCTATTGTGAACTGCACATGTGAGCTGTTTTAGTCCGCTCTCACACTGTTATAAAGATACTACCTGAGACTGGGTAGTTTATAAACAAAAAGGTTTAAGTAATTCACAGTTCTGCATTGCTGGGGAGGCCTCAGGAAATTTACAATCATGGCAAAAGGCAAAGCAGAAGCAAGGCACGTCTTACAAGGCAGCAGGAGAGAGAGAGGATGCAGGGGAAACTGCTACTTTTAAACCATGAGATCTTGTGAGAACTCCCTCACTATTAGGAGAATAGCATGAGGAAATCTACCCCCATGATCCAATCACCTCCTACCAGGTCTCTCCCTTAACATGTGGGGATTACAATTTGAATTGAGATTTGGGTGGCAACACAGTGCTAAACCATATCATGAGGTTTTGCACTCCTTATGAGAATCTAACACCTGATGATCTGAGGTGGAACAGTTTCATCCCCAAAGCATTTCCCCCAGCACTGTCTGTGGAAAAACTGTCTTCCACAAGATCAGTCCTTGGTGCCAAAAGGTTAAGGACTGCTGATCTAGGACTTCAAGTATGATATTGAATAGGAGAAAAGCATACAATGTCTCAAAATTAATTATTATGTTAGCTGTTGGCTTCTTGCTTTTTTTTCTTAAGAGGTTCTTTATCAAGTAGAAAAAGCTTGTTTCTATCCCTAATTTGCCGAGGGTTTTAATCAACTATGGATGATATTTTTAAGTGCTTTTTCTGCATGAATTTATATAATCATATAATTTTTTTTCTTTATCCCTTTGAAATGGTAGGCTACATCAATTAATTTTTGAATATGAAACCTACCTTACATAAATGAAATAAATCCAACTTGTTTGTGGTATACAAATTTTCTATAGATTTTTTGATATGATATATTATGATTGATATGTTAATATTGGATGAACATTTTTGCATATATATTTATTAGAGCCATTGCTCTATAGATTTCCTCTTTTGTAATACCTTTATCTAGTTTTGGATAGGATAATGCTGGCCTTATAAGAATAAGTAGAAAGTGCTATTTCTGCTTGTGTGTTTTGGGAGTTAATTTGGAGAATAGGTATCATTTCTTATTTAAATATTTTGTAGAATTTACCACTGAAATTTGGAGTTGTTGTTTTATTTATTGGAAAGTTATAATTATTCATTCAATTGCTATAATACATATAGATCTTCCTGGTTATTGATGTTTCCTTGTGTGAGTTTTTATAGTTTGTGTCCTTCAAGAATTTTTATTTCATCTACATTACAAATATATGGGCACATATTTGTGGAAATCATTCCTTTCTTAACCTTTTAAAGTCCACAGGATCAATAGTGATGTCCCTTCTTTGTTTTGATGTAGACAATTTGTTTCTTCTCTCTTCTTTTTGTCAAATTGATTAATTTCTGTATAGATATACCAATTTTATTCATCTTTTTCAATAACCATTTTAGGTTTTGTTAATGTTCTTTATGATTTTTTTTAATTCAATTTTATTGATGTCTGCTCCTATTAAGTATTTTGTTATTTTCTACTTGAACTAGGCTTACATTTTTTTTTTATAGTTTTATATAATTAAAACTTAGGTCAAGAAGAAATTGTCTGATTTTATTTTGGCTCCAACTCTGAGCATTTGAATTGAATGGCTAAGGCTGTTTTAACCAAGCTAAATTTGACATAGGTAACTTCGCCTAATGCTCCTTAACAACCTGATGGAAAATAATATGTATAGCAACTTAGGCTAAACATTTCATAATTTTATCTGAATAAAGTAAGGTTGTTGTCATGCATCTTTGCAGTTTGGCATTAGTCTCCATATCTTCTTACCCAGTGTGTGCCTCTAGTCCCTTAATTCTTTCATTTCTAGATTATGCTCAGAGGTCTTCAGAGTTAAGCCATGCTTTGGGTTAAATTGCCTATTTGCCAGCAAAAGTACATACTTAAAAAAAAGAAGAAGATGAAGAGGAGGGGCAATATGTTAGAGAAGAACACTCCAAAGATTGCTCCCCCAAAGAAGGCCTAGGTTCAAACCAAATAAAACTACCTCTTGATATATTATAAATAAACTGTTAAAGATCAAAACAAAAAGTCAGTCCTGAAAACAACAAGATAAAACAAACAAATAACATCAATTTGAATAACCATTCATAAAATACCTTCACAAGAGCTCCAAAAAACCCAGTGAGAGATCCCATTTCCTGGAGTTAGCATAATAAGAAAAGATTCATTAAAGAGGGTCTAAAGAAGAGTTTTACATTAACCATATCACTTCTTCCACAACCATAGGCAGCATAGCACAAAGGAAGATACCATTTGCTTAAAGGAAGCAAAATAAAGTAAGTATAGGACTTTGCCTTGCAACTAAGTACTGTACCCACCCCACTGAAACCCAGCAATGAGCAGATTCCATGGCCCCTGACACCAGAAGGTATCCACATTTGGGGGATCTTGACCTGGCCTAATACCAAACAGGAATCCATGGCCCTGGCTAGATGGACTGGAGATCTATCACACATCACTGCTGGTTAACTACAGCAACCTAAAGCCTTGCATAAGCCATGGTAGAGAACAGGCTGCAGCAGCTGCAGGCCTTAGGTGTGCCACAGTGCTACGTTGTTCTCTGTAGTCATAAACTTTGTGTCTAACCCAGTGCTTTGTCAGCCTCAGTGGCCAAAGGATTCCAGCGCAGTAGTCCTCAGCTTAGGACATCCCCTACTGCTGCAATGGCTGAAGCAATTTGCAGGCTTGAATGCCTAATCAACCAACTTGCATGAAATGTCTGAACAGGTTTACTGCTGAAGAAAGATCCCAACAAAGCCAGAGTAGGAAGACTGGATTAGGTACCTATGTCAATGTGCAGACATTGACACACTGCCACAATGATCCAGATTAATTTTAAAAACATGATGTCACTAAGTAGACAAAAGAAGTTGTCAGTGACTGACCCTGAATGGGCAATGAGAGAGCACCTTGATGAATAATTCAAAATAGCAGCTTTAAGGAGGCCCAGCAAATTTCATTCAAAATGCAAGGAAATATTTGAGATATTTATCAGATAAATTTAACAGAAAGATTGACATATTTAAAAAAAAATTAAACAAATCCTGGAACTGAAAAATACAATAAAATAAATTTCAAAAGAGAGCATAAACAACAGAATTGATCAAGTAGAGGAAACAATCTGTGAACTTGAAGGTAGGTTAATTGAAAATATACACTCAAAGGAGAAAAAAGAAAAATGAATACAAAGTAATGAAAAAAACTTACGAGATTTATGAGACAAAGTCAAAAGTGCAAATGAATAAGTAATTGATGTTCAAGAGTGTTTTGAAAAAGGAAAAAGGATAGAAAATTTATTTCAAGAAATAATAAAGGAAAAAATTCCCAAACCTAGAGGAAGATATAAATATCCAGATACAGGAAGCCTATGTCTCTAATTAGATTCCAATCAAATAAAACTTCCCCTTGATGTATTATAATTAAACTGTTAAAGATGAAAGATGAAAAGTCAATCCTGAAAACAGCAAGAGAAAACAAACAAATAACATATAAGATGGTACCAATACATCTAACATCAGAATTCTCAGCAGAAATTCTACAGATAAGGAGAGAGTAGGAAAACACATTCAGTCTAGAAAATAAAAAAGCACAAAACTACCAATAAAGAATATTACTATATCCAGCAAATCTGTTCTTCAGAAATGGAGAAATGAAGACTTTTCAGTTTAAAATACAAAACCATTAAAATAATTACAATAATTTGTTAGGAAATATACAATATAAAAAGATATAAATTGTGACATTAAAAATGCAAAATGTAGACAGGAAGAAAAGATAGAGTAGACTTTTTTCCCAATCATTTTTTTCTTATTTTTTGTAATCAAAGTTAAGTTCTTGTCAGTTAAAATAACCTGCTATAACTGTAACTTACTTTTTGAAAACCTTATGGTAACCCACCAAAAAAAGGCTATAAAAGATGCACTTGAAAAGAAACAAATTAAAGCATACTACTAGAGAAAATCATTTAATCTCAAAGGTAGATAGTAAGAGCAAAGTAAAGAAGAAAGAATCTGTAAAACAACTAGAAAAGAATAAACAAAATGGCAGTAGTAAGTCCTTACCTACTAATAATTACCCTAAATATAATTGGATTAAATTCTCCAATTAAAAGACATGGAGTTTGAGAAACATTCCAGGACATTGGTCTGGGCAAAGATTTATTTAATAAGAACTCAAAAACACATGCAACCAAAGCAAAAATGAACAAATGGGATCATATCAAGCTAGAAAAATGCACAGCAAAGGACACAATCAATAAGGAGAAGAGACAAACCTCCAAATGAGAGAAAATATTTCCAAACTACCTATCTGAAAAGGGATTAAGAACCACAATATATAAGAAGTTTGAACAACTCAATAGAAAAAATAAGTTAATTAAAAATGGACAAAAGCTCTAAAAACACATTTTTCAAAAGAAAACATGCAAATAGCAAACAGATATATACAAATGCTCAACATCGCTAATTATTAGAGAAATGAAAATTAAAACCACAGTGAGATATCATCTTGTCCAAATTAAAATGGCTTTTGTCCAAAAGACAGGGAATAACAGAGGCTGATGAGGATGCGAAGAAAAGGGACCCCTCATACACTGTAGGTAGGAATGTAAACTAGTACAGCCACTATGGAGAAGGGCATGTAGGTTTTCAAAAACAAAAAAATCAAACTACCATATGATCTAGAAATATCAATGCTGGGTATATATCCAAAAGAAAGGAAATCAATATATCAAAGAGATATCAGTACTCATGTTTATTTCAGCGCCATTAACAAGATATGGAATCAACTTAAGTGTATGTTAATGAATAAATGAATTAAGAAAATGTGGTACATATACCTAACAAAATATTATACTGCTATAAAAAACAATGAGATCCTGTCATTTGCAACAGAATAGATGGAATTAGAGGACATTATTTAAGTGAAATAAGCCAGGCACTGAAAGACAAGTATCACATATTCTCACTCATATGTGCAAACAAAAAAATTTAACTCATGAAGTTAGAAAGTAGAATAATGATTACCGGAGGCTAGAAAGGGTAGTGGGGAGGTAGGTGATAAAAAGGGGAAGAGGCAATGATTAATGGGCATAAAAATACAGTTTTTTGAGACAAATAAAAATGGTAATACAACACAACAAAACCTATGAGATACAGCAAAAGCAGTTCTTAGAGGAAAGTTTACGGCAATGCCTTAGTCCATTTGCTTTGCTATAAAGGAATACTGTAGGGTGAATTATTTATAAAGAAAAAAGATTCATTTAACTCATTGTTCTGTGGGATGTACAAAAACCATGGCATCAGCATCTGCTTATGGTGAGGAATTCAGGGCACTTCCACTAATGGTGAAAAATGAAAAGGAAATGCATAAGGAGCTGCATATCACATGGCAAGGCAGGAAGAGAGAGAATATGAAAGTGCCAGACCCTTTTTAACAGCTAAATCTCAAGGGAACTAAGAGTAAAAACTCACTCAATCTTAGGAGAATAGCACCAACCTTTTCATGAGAGACCTGTCCCCAAGACACATCATCTCTTGCTGGGTCCCATCTTCAACATTGGGGATCAAATTTTTACATGAGATTTGGAAGGGACAAAGATCCAAATAATATCAAGCAATAAATGTCTACAAAAGAAGAAGGATCTCAAATAAAATACCTAATATTGCACCTCAAGGAACTAACAAAAAAGAACAAACTAAACACAAATAGAAGAAATAATACCAGAGCATAAAAAAACATAAACTAAAGAAACAAAACTAAGAAATCAACAAAACAAAGAGCTACTTTTTGAAAAGATAAAATTGACAAACCTTTAACTAGACTACTGGAAAAAAAGAAGACACAAATAAAATCAGAATGAAGGCTGGACACGGTGGCTCACGCCTGTAATTCTAGCACTTTGGGATGCCAAGGCAGGCAGATCACCTCAGATCGGGAGTTCAATACCAGCCTGACCAACATGGAGAAACCCAGTTTCTACTAAAAATACAAAATTAGCCGGGCATGGTGGCACATGTGGTGGCCTGTATTCCCAGCTACTTGGGAGGCTGAGGGAGGAGAATCGCTTGAAGCTGGGAGGCGGAAGTTGTAGTGAGCCAATATTGTGCCATTGCACTCCACCCTGGGCAACAAGAGCGAAACTCCATCTAAAAAAATTTAAAAAATAAGAATGAAAACGGTTATATTACATCTGGTATCACAGAATTACAAAGGATTGTAGGACACTATTATGAACAACTATATGCCAACAAATTGAGAACCTAGAAGAAATGGATAAATTCCCAGACGTATACAACCCACTAAATTGAATCATGAAGAATTAGAAATGCTGAACAGACCAGTAATAAGTAATTAAATTAAATCAATAATAAAAAGTCTTTCACCAAAGAAAAGCTCAGGACCTGAGGGCTTTACTTCTGAATTGTACCAGACACTTAGAGAATAATGAATATCTGTATTTATCAAACTGTTATAAAAAATTGAAGAGAAGAGAATTCTTCCAAACTCATTTATGGAGCCAAAATTATCTTGATATCAAAACCAGAGAAGACCACAACAACAACAACAACAACAAAACTTCAGCTCAATATTTCCAATGAATTATTTGCCGAAATCCTCCACAGTACACTAGCAAACCACATTCAATAGCACATTAAAAAGATCATTTACCATGATTATGTGAAATTCATCCCAGGGATATAAGAATAGTTCATATATGCAAATCAATACATGTAACACATCACATTAATCTAATTAAGGGCAAAAATCATATAATCAATAGATACAGAAAAATCAATTAATAAATTTCAGCATCCATTCATGATAAAAACTTTCATCAAACAAGGTATAGAAGGAATGAACCTCAATACATGGAAAGCCATATATGACAAACCCAGCGCTGAATGGGGAAAAGTTAAAAACATTTTTTTTAAGGTCTGGAACAAGACAAGAATGTCCACTTCTACCACTTTAATTCAAGATAGTACTGGAAATCCTAGCCAGAAAAATTAGGCAAAAAAGTAAATAAATGCCATCTAAATTTAAAAGGAGGAAGTCAAGTTATCTCTATTTTAGATGACATAATCTTATATCTGAAAACATTAAAAACTCCACAAAGTAACTTCTATAACTGAGTATATCTAGTAAACTTATGGGGTATGAAACTAACATACAAAAATCAGTAGCATTTCTACATACCAAAAACAAACTATCAGAAAAAGAAATCAAGAAAGCAATCTTATTTACAATAGAAAAAAAGGTAAGATGCCTAAGAATAAATTTAACCAAGAGAGTAAGAGATGTCTACAATGAAACCTATAAAACATAGTGAAAGACATTGAAGAAAACACAAATAAATGGAAAGATAGCTCATGTTCATTGATTGGAAGAATTATCATTATTAAAATGTTCATACTACCCAATAAGGCTACAAATTCAATGTAATCCCTACCAAAATATCAGGGATATTCTTCAAAGATATAGGAAAAAAAAACACCTTAAAATTTGTGTGGCTCCACAAAAGACTCCAAATAGCCAAATACATTTTGAGCAGAAAGAACAGAACTGGTGGTGTCACTCTAACTGACTTCAAAATATACTACAAAGCCATAGTAACCAAAGAGCATGATACTGGCATACAGACACATGGGCCAATGAAACATTGTGTCACAGAAATAAATCCATACACTTAAAGTCACCTGATTCTCAACAAAGGTGTTAATAATACACATTGGGAAATTGTCAGTCTTTTCATTAAAGGATGCTAGAAGAACTGTATATTCACATGCTGTGTGATTAAGCTAGACCCCATCTCTAGCCATATACAAAAATAAAACTCAAAGCAGATTAAAGACTTAAATGTAAGATCCAAAATAATAAAACCTCTTGAAGAAATCATAGGGGAAATGCTTAATGGCATTGCTCTGTGCAATGACTTTTTCAGATAAGATTTCAAAACCACAGACAACAAAAACAAAATTAGACAAATGAGATTACATCAAACTAAGAAAGCTTCTGTACAGCAAAGGAAACAGTCAGTAGAATGAAGATACAAACTGTAGAATAGAAGAAAATATTTGCAAGCTATGCTTATTAACCCCAAATATATAAGGAACTGAAATAACTCAATAGCAAAAACAAAGAATCCAATTTAAAAATGTTCCAAAGAACTGAATAGACATTTCTCAAAAGAAGAAATACAAATGGCCAACAAACAGGTACATGAAAAAATGCTTGACATCACTAGTCATTGGGAAAATGCTAATTAAAACCACAGTGTGATAGCACCTCACCCTAATTAGAATAACTATTGTTAAAAGGATAGAAAAATATACACAAAAACAAATGCTGGCATGAATGTGGAGAAAGAGGAACACTACAATACTCTTGGCAGGACTGTAAGTTACTACCATCATTTTGAAAAACAGTAGTTGCTCAAAAAACTAATAATAGAACTAACATATGATCTAGCAATTCCATTACTGGGTATATATCCAAAGGAAATACAATTAGTATGTAAAAGAGATGTCTTCCACCCCATGTTTCTTGCGGTTGTATTTGCAATAGCCAAGATATGGACTAAACCTAAGTGTCCATCAACAGATAAATGGATAACGAAAATATGGTGAATATACACAAGGGAGTACTGTTTAGCCATAAAAAATGAAATCTCGTCATATTTGCAACATGAATGAACCTGGAGGATGTTATGTTAAATAAATAAGCCAGGCACAGCAAAACCAAAAACGCATGATCTCATTCTTCTGTGGAATCTAAAGAAATTAATCTCATAGAGTAGAGTTAGAATAGTGATTAGCAGAGCCTGGAAAGGGAAGAAAAGAGGCACACATAGGGAGAGATTTGTCAACGGGTACAAAATTAAAATTAGGAGGAATATATTTTAGTGTTCTACTACACAGTGGGGTGACTATAGTTAACAATATTATATTATATATTTCAAAGTAGCCAGGAGAGAGAATTTGAGTGTTCTCACCACAAAGAAATAATAAATGTTTGAGGTGATGGATATACTAAACATCCTGATTTGATTATTACACAATGTATACATATATTGAAACATCACACTGTATGCTATAAATATGTACAATTATGCATTATTTAAAATAAATAAATACAGAAATAATTTTTAAGAAGAATTCTCAGAAAAAATTGTATTATTTTTAAGTTAATTTAATTTTGTATTAATCTGATATAGCATTAGGCTATATTTCAAATAAGATTAATGGCCTCAACATTAAAAAATAATTCTAGAAAGGAAAAATAATATTTGAGCAAATTTTTTATTTTAGATGAAGAGAATTTCTGTAAAAGAACCTCTTGTTTGATATTATAGTGAAACCAGTCATCACCACTTTGAAAGTCCTTCCTAACATGTTGGGAGGCAATTCTCATGGATAGCTTTCATTTCTGTATTTCTAGCAATCAGAGGTACTGACAGTTGTTTGTTCTGGACTATCTTTGCAAGGATATTTGCCTTGGAAGATGAAAATAGTGTCTCTGAAGCAGAGGTCAATCAATCCTACCTATCATCTATCTATCTATCTATCTATCTATCCATCTATCTATCTGTCTGTCTGTCTGTCTGTCTGTCTGTCTATCTATCTATCTATCTATCTAATCAATCATCTACCTATCATCTATCTATCTAACTATCTGTTTGTCTATCTTTCTATTATCTATCTTCTCTCCATGGAAAAGTTTGCACAGGTGGTGGGAAGGTTTGTTTGCAGCTCAACAAAGGGATTAGAAAGGAGGCAACCCACTAAGAAATAGCATATGCGTCAATGGAATTACGTGTTCCTTGAAAGTCTAGTTGTGCTCATTTGTATAACATTTATTATTTATGTATAATATATACACAAATCAAGATGACTTTATCTGTAGGTAAATACATTACATGGTTACATTTCTTAGCATGGATTAGTAACTATACGTTATTTTATATTATGGCAATTTTTTAAAGTGCTCAATAATTAGCAAAAATAATTATAAAGAAGAAAATTTTATATACATTTTGAACTTACTCATTTCTACAGAGATGTTAGCATATTGCAATTTTGAAGTTATATGCTGATTCTCCTTTAGCTTTATTTAGTTAAAAATCAATACTTTTTGGAAATCACTTTGTCTCGCAAATATCTTAATGTCTGAGCTATGTATCTCATTTAAAAGGATAATGACTTTACTTAGAATCAATTTTTATTGTCTGCCATATAATTTAGGGAAGTCTACAAACAATCTCAATTACAAAAGGTAAAAAAAGCAGCTGTGTTTTACCATGTTAGTTTTTTGACATTCAACAACTGATTCTGCAGGGCAAATTTGCATTAGCAACCAACTCAATAGGCAGAATGTTACCTGAAAACTATTTTCTTAGCATTCCACAGGGGATTATCAGCTTTGACCTAGCTATCCACCTTGTTGTTTTGCATGTAGAGCTATTCATAACTCCTCCAATTCATAAAAAGTAGAGTGTGTGTGTGTGTGTGTGTGTGTGTGTGTGATTTACATGATGCCTCTATTTTCAAAGATAGCACAAACACTTTTGGTTACAGTTTTGCTGTTGAAATGGCCCCTTTATTTTCAATTAGTCATTTAAATCCTACAGCTGCTTTTGTAGAATTTCCTCCTTGATAATTTGATTTCTGTAAAGACATTTGAGTAGACCCCAGGGTCATTCTGCCTTACTTTTATTTCTATTTTTCTATCATTATCCTCCACCTACTTCAATACCATATTATTTTTAAACATTTATTCATACTGAGGAAATTTAAATATGTATAAACTATGTCCAATTCACAGGTACACATGGCAGATATGTGGAACTTAGTACAAGAAGACTTTTGGTCATAATTATTTTTATGTAATTGACATACTCTGTGCATTCTGTATGCCCAGGACGGTACTGCTAGTGTAATGTTTCTGAAATACAAATTGAATTGTTCTACTACTGAAAAAGCTCTGAAGAAATGACACACTAGCTGCAATGAGCATATACAGCATGTAGGTACTGGTTTCTAAATACCCTCCTCCTCCAAAGGAACAAAGCTTCCAAGCAATAAAAGGTCCTAAATTAACAAGTGTTGAAAATGAACGCTGGTATTTAAGAGTTTCAAAATGGAAAGAAATCTAATCCCAAAGATCACATGAAGGACGTAGAGATAAGATTCTTTCTTAAGAACTCTAAATATTTAAGGCTATGCATGGTAGAAACTCAGTGACCCAAAAAACACATCTAAGAATATTAAGAGCATTCTCACAATAGCCTGTCATGTTGACTAACATAGAGATACTTGTCTCAAAGAGAATCATAGGGTAAACTTTTGTCGAATGGACTTAACTATTTTTTTATAAATAGAAGCCCTGTATTTTAAGGGGGACATATCAGCAGAGCACCACTAGCAGTTGATGCAAAGAACCTGAGACTTTTTAAATTTTCAAAATGCTATTGGGCTTCCAAATTTCTAAGGCAGGAAGCAGTCTCATTGGGAAGACCTGGGAAAAGAAACCATTTTATTTTCTAACCTAGCAAGTACTGTCTCTGGCACTTTGAACATTCTACCTGAAAATCATCTTAGCAAGATATATAAGTACATTAAATACATATTCTGTCTTCAAAATTCATGAAGGCAAGAATTTTGCCAATATATTTACACTATTATATGACACAGGTTACGTTTCCAGCATACTGTATCAGTTTCTTTCTGAGTTTTCCACCCTCTGCTAATGCTGTGCTTGCCTTTTTTCCAGTCTTTGGCAACAGTATTTTTCATTGCTTTTACAGACACTGCATGCTGATCAGTCCCAATTTAGCTTATGATTCCTGTATGTTCTATATTTAGCTTATGATTCGATATGTTCTATATTTGGCTTATGATTCTATATATTGACTGATTAGATCTTTGGATCTGTGACAGGTAAGCTAGTGGCTCCATAGTCTGTGATGGCATTATTCACATCTGGTGGTTGATATTTTTTCACTTGCAATGACAAGGGCAATTGGGCCATCTATCTCTTCATACGTATAGCACATCATCCAGTAGACTACACTGAGCTTTGACACATGGCAGCCGTGTTCCAAGAATAGCAAGAATTTAAGTCCCTATGTGCAAGTGCTTTTACAAGCTTCCGTATGTGTGACATTTGCTTATACAAACTTGGTCAAGGCAAATAATAAGGCACTCAGTATACGAGGGAATTATTAAATGGGATATATAAAGAAAGAAATAATTCATTTGCATTTTTACAATATATGCAATTTCATAATCTACAAATACTATTTTTATTAATTTTCTGATTAAAATTTTGTTAACATTTTTTCATTTTTCTCTTACATGAAGAGTGTCATTTTACTATGACTGATTGTAAGATTTTATCTTTATCTTTGTATTTCAGCATTTTGGCTATCAAGTGTCTATCTGCAGTTATCTCTGTATTAATTCTGTTGGTGTTTGCTGAGGTTCTTGGCTTCATGGATTTAATACTTTCATGAATTTACAAAATTATTAGCCAGTATTTCTTAAATATTGTCCTGTCTCAGACATTTTCTGCTGTTCATCTAGTATTTGATTTAGATATATGTCAAATGGCTCAATCCTTTCCCACATGCTGTTAAAGCTTGCTTTCACATTTTCAATCTATTTGTAAATCCATTTGCATAATTTCTATTGCCTTGTCTTTCAGTACACAGATATTTTACTATGTCTAATAGTAATATTTTACTATTGTCTAATTTCCTATTAAACCCATTCATTAAAATGTTGGTTTCAGGTATTGCATATTTTCAGGTTTAGAATTTTAATTTTATACATTTTTTTGACAGTTTTCATTATTCTCCTGACATTTTCCACCATGTGGAAACTCTGACCTCTTAGTCCTCAGCCCATTAAATTAGCGTCCTCCTACTTGAGCTCTTACCCTCCATTAGCTTTGTGGACTGTGGAGTTCCTTTAAGGGAAAAGTAAGATAAATGTATATTTCTGTGTTCCCCTGGTTTCAAGAGCCATTTCACCTCCAGTTTCTGCCTGCTTTCTTTGCTTCCCAGTGTCTTCAAAGAGTTGTTAGTGCATTTGATTCTTTTCCAAAGTTTATACTTGTTAGAGGCAGAAGGGTAAATCTGATGTAAGGTTCTTTTGGAAGCTACAAGGTTGGGGACGAATGTATTTAATTTCTACCAAATTATGGAATATTAATTTATTGCATTTAACTGATATAAATAAATCTTATAGGAAAATGTTGGCCCATTTTATAGGGGAATGTGATGGTTAAGCCCATCTTCATTGGGCTACAGATGCCCAGATATCTGTTTTAAATATTATTTCTGAATGTGCCTGTGAGGGTGTTTTTAGGAGATATCAACATTTTAATTGATGGAGTAAGTAAAATAGATTGCCCTCCCTAAGGTAAGTGGGCATCTTTTAATCTTTTGAAGGCCAGGGATAGAACAAAAAAGTGGAAGAAGGCAGAATTCTGTCTCTGTGCTGGAATGCATAACCTGAGACATCAGTCTCCTTCTGCCCTTGGACTAAGACTTACACTATCAGTGATCCTGCTTCACAAGCATTCAGACTCAGACTGGAATTTAAACCACTGGCTTTCCTGGGACTCCAATTTGCAGATGATAGATAGCAGAAATTCTCAACCCCCATAATTGTGTGAAACAACTCCTTATAATAAGTTGTGAGGTTTATTCTTTCTCTCTCTCTCTCTTCTCTCTCTCTCTCTCTCTATGTATATATTCCTATCATTAAATGTTGCTAAATTTTTTTGTAGCAAGAATTTATGAATTTACATTATTCAATAGCGGCATAATGACAGTTTCACCACATGCTCATTACATTAAATATTGTCATTACATTACTCTTTTCAGAGATGGTAGATTAAATTATCATTGTATATAAAAATTGGTTTGATGTTCAATTTTATTTATTTTATTATTAATAACGTGAGGCTGTACTAGCCTTCATTTTCTATGGATTGTCATTTGGCTAGTAGGTTTTCTGAGATAGTAAAAACTGATTGGCCAAACCAGTTATTTCATTCATATATTTGTGTTGGAAAAATCATGTAGTTTTTATCTTGTCAAAATTGTAAAATTTTCATAATCAGCCCAGCTGACAGCATTTCAGCTTGGGATTCTAAGAAGGCATTTTATGGTGGGAAATCATTCAGCACTTCTAACCTGATAGCTGCCATTAGGTCATATGATTGGAACAAAAAAGTGACAGAGTGATGAAGCAAGACCAAAGCTGCTAAAATAGTTACTCATATTTCCACACCTGGTTAAACACAGTAAAATGGAAGCAATGCTTTTGATAGAAAGTGTGCAAAAAAGAAGACATAATGTGACATTTTAACTACAAGATAGGGTTGAATTTGCAGAGGACAGTTATTTTTCTCATGAATTATACTTCACATTTGGTTAGTTGCCAGTATATTACAGGAAGCTTTAGGTTGCAGAATACGGATCAGGGAAATGAGCACAGTTCTAGGTAAAAGCAGCTGAAATAATATTAAAGTAACTCTTTATCCTTAGTTTCATTAACATTAAATTGTAATTACTTTAATTCAATGACAAAATACTGAACGCCCATGTGTCCAGCATTTTTGCCCAGAGGTTTTCTGTGTGTGTCTTAATTCAATCTACACAATTGGGTAATTATTCTTATCACTATTATTAGTGTCTATGTGCAAGGAAAGAAACTGAGGCCCTAAAGTGCATAGTCACCACAGTCACACAGATGATGTAAGTTCAGGATTGCGTCTTGGATCAGTAGCTTTTAAATTAGAAACCAATAACAATTTTATTGTGTATCACTAATAAAAATATATAGAAATACAACTCTGTAGATGTAGACCGAAGCTGTTCCACATTTTAGTGTGTGGCTGTCCTTGAACTTTTCCCATATGTATGTATGTATAATTATATTAATTATATGAATGTGTCCCCTTCAAAATTCAGGTGGTGCCAAATTGATAGTATTAAGAGATGGGGCTTTTTTTTTTTTTTTTTTTTTTTGAGACAGAGTCTCACTTCTGTCACCAGGCTGGAGTGCAGTGGCTCGATCTCAGCTCACTGCAACCTCTGCCTCCCAGGTTCAAGTGATTTTCCTGCCTCAGCCTCCCAAGTAGCTGGGACTACAGGTGCATGCCACCATGCCCAGATAATTTTTTTTTGTTGTTGTATTTTTAGTAGATGGGATTTCACCATGTTGGCCAGGATGGTCTCGATCTCTTGGCCTTGTGATCCACCTGCCTCGGCCTTCCAAAGTGTGTGAGCCCTGCGCCCAGCTGAGGTGGGGCTTTTAAGACATGATTAGGCCAACAGCACTCCTACATTGCGAATGAGATTAAAGCCCTTATAAATGAGGCTTCATGCAGCATTCAGTTTAGTTTGTTCTTCCACCTGCCTCTTGAAGGCACAGCATTTCTCCCCTCAGAATAATGCAGCCTTTACAAGATAAGCAAATCTCCTGCAGGCACATTGATCTTGGACTTCCCAGCCCCCAGAACAGTGAGATGTAAATGCCTGTTTTTTATAAATAACCAAGTCTCATATTAAGTATTTTGTAATAGCACAAACGGATGAAGGCCATTTACATAGATATGTATAACTTAAATGTGTATATGCATTTGTAAATTAATGATGGCAGTGGCAGCAAGTTGGAGCAGCAGTAATGAAGACACCAGATGCAGCAGGAAGGTGTAGCCAGGACTGAGTGCTCCATGGAGCAGTCAGGGTCTGGAAACATGTGGGAACCCTGCTGCCTATTGAGTTGGTGGGATGGGAGCCCCATGCTCCCGGGTACAGCTGAAGCCAGCTAGCTGCAGTTCCAGACTTGGGCATCCCTGCACTCTTAGGGGCTCAGGAAGCTCCTGCAGGCTCAGAAGTGGGGAAAGGCAGGCTTCCTGGGCCACTGAGAAGGGGCTCTGCTCCTGCTCTCTGGCCTCTCCCTGCTCCTGGCACCTGCTATGATTTTGGAGCAAAGTGGAAGCTGAGCCCAGGCACTGTCATGACCCAGCCAGGTGTGTGCACACTTGGAGTATCACTGACATGCTAGACCCCTGCTGACTTGATCCTCTCCAGACTTTGGGTGCTGACAATCATGGGAGGGATGCTCAGGGTGCTGAGGGTGGCTTGGCATGGGCCTGCAGGCGCTCCTTGGCATGAATAGCCTGGGTGCTGTGTACAGCATGTTGATGGTGATGGGAGACAGACAGGTTCCTGGGTGGAAAAGAGAGGGTGCCCAGTGAAGCCCCATCTTCAAGGTAAGTATGACCTGAAGTCTAGGGGACAGGCTGCCAGTTCTGGGTGGAGTCTGCAGCCCAGAGTGAGAATTTATGGTACTTCTTCCTGGCCTGCGCCTGGCTGCCCATGAATCAATCAGCACACGTCCTCCCTTCTGAGCCCATAAAAACCCCAGACACAGCCAGATTCACGCAGACATTGGGACTAACAGTTGTGGGAAAGAGCTTCCCACTTTGGGTCTCCTGGACATGTCAGGATGACCTGCCTGCAGAAAGGAGCTACCCACTATGGGTCTCCTCTCTACCAAAAGTTGGACACTCATCGGCACAACCTGTCTGCAGAAAGGAGCTACTCAATTTGAGTCTCTGGAGAGCTGTTCTGTCAATAAAGCTCCTCTCTGCCTTGCTCATCCTCCAGTTGTCCACATACCTGATTATTTCTAGACATGGGACAGGAACTCAGGACCTGCCAAATGGGGGACTGGTAGAGTTGTAACACAAACAGGGCTGAAACATGCTACCCCCACCCCCACTTGCCGCGCTGTGGGCGACAAGAAGAAGAGAAGAGCTGTGGCCCTTTGGGGAGCCCAGATTTAGAGAGTCTCTGAGCTAAGACTATGAAACCCTCTTTAGGGGTCTGCAGTTTCTGCCATCTCAAAGCTTCTGGGTACCACCGCGTTCCCTTCACCCTGATGCAGGTGCCCATAGCAGAAGCCACTTGTGGTGCATCTGATCCAGCTGCAGGCTTGCATGGAGCTGGCACCTGTGCCAGTGCCTGGAGCTGCCTGCCCCTCCACAGCAGCCAGTGTGCCTGGTTGTCCACAGTGGCCAGACCCCGTGCTCATTTGCTCACACACCCCTCACTGCTCCACACCTGTCTTGCCCTTGGCAGGCATGGGATCCAAGCCAGTAGTGCAAGCCAAGCACAGCCTACTAGGCTGAGTGGATGGAACAAGCCCAGTGGGCCTGAGCAAAACTCGAGCAAAGGCTTCACTGGCCACAGAGGTTTCCAGCTGGAAAAGTGACACCCTGAGGATCTTGTGGAAGTGTGGTGGTTTTCATCACATACATGTATATGAGGGTATTAATGTCACAGGATTTTACTTTAACTCAAATTCTCCTAGGTCTCTTAAGCTATCATTATTAAACTCATTGACACAAATAACAACACATTTGGAAAAATATCCAATTTTGAATGGCTTAGAAGCCTTCATCTGCATTACTACATGACTATAGTTCTCTTTCCCCAAAATATCTGAGGGCCCTAGAGGAAGTCTCTCTTGTCCTCAGAAATGACTTTGCAGGTGCCAAGTACTACTGTTCCCTAGCCTGCATCCCCAGAGAATCTTCAAGCTTTTATGGCACTCTGCCTTCTCTGCTCACTATGATTGTTGCTTACTCTTCACCTCTTAAAGTGAAGAAGTCTTCAAGTAACAAACAGACCTATATTTTCTTCGATACTTTCTTTACCAAAGTTGTGTAATTTTACACTTATTATATTAAAATGTTCTGCTTTCTTCAGTTTCCTCTCTTTAGACATTCTATATTTTCCTTACCATGAACATAAATATTATTACTCTTATATTTTCTCCTTTTCCTCTCCATTTTCTCCATCACCCAATCTTTTAAAATGTTATTATTTATCTTAGTTTTTACCTTTGTGCTAATTCAATATTCAAAAAATTTCCCAGTAGTTTTTTTTCTTTCAACTTAAAATATCTTTTATTTTTAGCCATTATACATCGGGCAATTTGTGAGCTATTGTACTTAATATCATCTCTCCCTCTTTCATACTTTGTAAGTTACATTATTCATCTATTTAAGACTATGTAATATTTTTGTTCTATCCTACCAATCTTATGGTTACTATTGTTGTTTTTCTTACTTTTAGATCTACATTTAAATACACCCATTGCTTATTACCAGTATTTTACCAAAGTTTTTCTTGTCATACTTTGATTAATTACAGTTTGGTCTCTAATAAGTTTTTTTAACAATAACTCATGAGAATTATATTGTTCAAGCTCTTCTATTTTAAAAGTGGTTTGTCAGTAGCTTTATCACTTGAAGGCTAATTTTGTTTGAAGGTTAATTTTGTTTAATTTCCCTGGCTCACACAGTCTTTGTTGTTCATCTTTCTCATGTTTCAGCACTGTGAGGATGTCTGAGACTAGTCAGATTTTTTAATCCCTGAAAGGCAAGCCACCATGTAGCCTGCTTTATGACTGATGTTCATCATAATTATGAATAACATGCAATATTATTGTCAAAACTTTCTCAATTAGATGAAACATAATATGATTAGTATAGGTACTTTACTTATTTTGCCAAAAGTCTGTTTGATTTTTTACTCAGATAATTTTTCTTAAATTAAGGTATAAATAACATTACTGACATATTTTCTACTGTGTACTATTCTGGGTCTCATTTGGTGAGGATAAGCCTACGTTATGCTGCATTTTCAAGTTTATCCTATAGCTTTTGCATGTTTTATATTGAGATTATCACTAAATATTTTTATACTTTTTACTATTTTAATTTTTTTCTTCTACAACATTGTACAACTATTGTTTGTAAAAATAAAAATATTTATCTTTGTAAAATAATTTTGTTTCCTTCTATGTTATTTAATGTCTGTATTTTGTGTGTTAGCATTTTTTGTGTTTTTCAGATGCACATAATATGGAATGGAAGTAGAGATAGTTTTATCCATTTTCCAATTATTATGCCTCAAGTTTTTCTTCTTAATAATCACACTAGCTAATATACAATGCAGTATTCAATTGCAGTAAACAGTCAACTCTTTGCCTTTTTCTTGGCTTAGTGGAACTGTGATGGTTAGTTATGTGTTAACTGTCCAGGCCTTGATATCACGATATTTTGCCAAACACTAGTCAAGACACTGCTGTGATTATTATTTAAAAGAAGATTGACATTTCAACTGGTAGACTCTAAGTAGATTACCCTCTATAATGTGGGTGGTGGGTAAGCCTCATCCAATCTGTTAAAGGCCTTAATGAAAGCACTCACACATACAAACTGAAGTTTCTCTAGAAAGAAGGAATTCTATGTGAAGTCAGTCTTCAGACTCAATCTGCAAAAATCAGCTTTTCCATATATCTCCAGCATGCCAGCCTACTCTGCAGATTTTGAACTTGCCAAACCCTACAATCACATAAACCTATTCCTACAAATAAATCTGTCTCTCCTTCTCTCTCTCTGTGTGTGCATATAGATATATGTGTGTGTATATATCTATCTATATTTACGTGTGTGTGTGTGTATATATATATACATACATACAGATATATCTACATGTACCCATATATATATGTGTGTATGCATACACAATACACATATACATACATGAATGTGTATATATACACATATACATACATATGGTAGTTAAAGCAAGAGAAAGGTAATAAAATCTAAACAGGAAATATATACCTAGACTAGGACTGGAGAATGGTTGACAAGTAAATCTGCCTAAGAAATACAGATATATCTCTTGGAATTAGCAACATGTAATTATACATTAGCAAAATGTATATGTGTATACATACACATACGTGTTTGTGTATACACATAGCCACACACATATATATAGTAGAGGGTAAGGTACTCACACACACACACACACACAGACATTTATATAGAAGAGGATAAGGTAAAGTACAAGAAAGGTAGTAAAATCTAAATAGGAAAACATTCACCGAGACTAGGACTGGTGAATTGTTGACAAGTAAATCTTCCTAAAGAATATGGATGTATCCCTTGGAATTGACAAAATGTAAAGGGACCCACTGCAGAGGAAACTCAGTTATCTAGCAGATATGTATGACTAATTTAGTTGGCATCAGTCGATGTCTTTTCTCAACCACCTAATGTTTGCTCTCTGGGCTTAAAAAATTTGGAAAGAAGATGGGAAGCAAAACCCATATTTGTATTCTGGCTACTGAAAGCAAATGAATGGGTTTCAGCAGATGTGAGATTTTGCATAAACAATTTATTTTTGTAAATTACCTGACTTAGTGATTGAATCTGCTGAGATCATCACTTATCATCCCCTAAAATGTACCTGTAAATCAGAGATGTAATAGCAGTTTTTACATTTATGTCTTCTGTCTTTCAGTGTCCTGAAAACAAGTGAATTCTTATAATAAATAATTTTCTGTTTGAAATATTTGGAATAGGTATTGTATTTGTGACTGATCCATGTCTGATTTATATCCTTATCTATAGTGATATATAGATATAAATATATATGTATATTGTTTAAAGATCTCTATATATTTATATAAACTTGATCTATGACATCTAGAACAGTGCTAGATTCATATTAGATACTTAAAATTATTGTTTGACTCTTTGACTCACCAGAAAAATGCCCAAGACAATGAAACAAACAACATACTACATATCTGCTAAATACCTTTGAGTTGTAAATCAAAAGTTTCCAAACTCTCTTTTAAACCTTGTGACAGTTGCACAATCTCTCTGAAGTAGTTTCCTTGTGTGTAAAATAAAAGGTTAGACTATATGATATATGTAGCCTGCCTTAGCCTTTATTATTTTCTGATATCTTTCTTATTTTTCTGATTCCTTCAACTGTTCTTTATAAGATTTAATAAAGCTACATCAAAACAAAAATATAACCCAATGATTTGGGATATTATTCCAGTTTCCAGATCCATGATATTGCACTGCTTTCTTATAGTGTTTCTTTCACAGATTAAATATTTCAGTCTTCATTTAGGTTGGGTTTTACACACAAGGAATCAAATGATTAGCAGTCTCAGGAGAACAGTCAAATGGGCCATATATATAGCCCAGCAATTTTAGATGATAAGAATAATTTTCAATGCAGATATAGTCCTTTCCTTAGCAGATTACTCATAAAGAACTAGGGTTGGAATATCAATACTAAGTGGAAAAACACAATCTTCAGTGTGAAAATTCTGATACTGATTTATTTGGTGAGGTTGGAAAAATTATATGACCTTTCTCAGTCCTAATTGCCATTCTGTAAAATTGCACGCTAAGAATATCAATGATGGGATAGAAGCACTGGCTCCATGCTTGAAATATAACAGAAAAGGTATTTTCTGAAATAAATATTCTATTGCATGATGCAAAGAAATTTCCAGAAGGAAAGAAATAAAAAAACATATTTAAAATGAAATGCTTATCTTGGATTTTTTTGAATAATTCTAGAACAGACAATATTGTACCCATTAAACCATGAACTAAGGGAAGAACAACTGCTCCATATTCATTCCCCAAATTCTCACTTTTACTAGCTTATGCCTAGTTTAAACCAGGATCAGTTTCTTCTAGATTTTCCTTTTTCTTTCTTAATGTACAGAAAAGTACAGAAAGGATTAATGTTGATGGCAAGTGGTCAAGATAATATTATCTAATACAGCCAGACCTTTAGATTTCCACTTCCTATGGAAGTTCAGTATCTTTCCCTTGCTAATATTTTTTGACGTGATAAAGACTCCAAATCACAACATTTTGGGAATTGTGGAGAAGAAAATGATGTAACTACAAAAAGAAAATTGCATTTGTGGTTGGTGGAAGGAAATCTACGAAATGAATAACAGTGGCCAGAACAAAAATAAATTAGGGAAATGCAGATGAACTTTGATGTTGCGCTCACAATACTTATTGGCTTTGTTGAGGCAGAAAAGAGAACAAATAAATATTATATATCAAACACCTTCAATTATCAAAGTCAAAACCCATATTACACTGGCTTATAACATAAGCCAAGGAAAAGATATAAAAATATAGTCAGAAAAACTTGGGTATTTTTTTTTTTTTTGGTGTTCTGAGTTGGGTATGTCTCCTTAATGAATTGTGCCTGAAAAGAGGAACAGTATTATAAATGTCTACCCACCCAGCTCAGAATAAAGAAAATGAAACTCATTTATCTCAATTGTTTGATAAGCCAGAGATATTTTAGGCAGAAGTTATAAACTCATGGGATTTTTGTTTATCTGATGTGAATAATAAAAGGAAAATACTAGATGCCAGTTTGCATAGAGACAGCAAACTACAATTGTCTGTTAACAAGATGGATAGTGGCAGGATTTTAAAACAAAAATTGTTAAAAGAACTACTATTTTCTGTGAAATTAAATAAACCTGACTATTGGAGGTAAATAATTTTTGAAGTTAGTGGGAACAATTCTCATTACATTGCATAACAAGTGTGGATAAAATAATTAGTTTTATTTTAGGGCAAGCTGTTACAATATAGTTTTCAGTGGTTTTAGAGTTCAGACTGATATATAAATCTTACCAATCCTTCAAGTAGGAGGTACAGTCACACCTCACTCCTGAGGGAGCTATTTGTGTTAAAGAGGATGTTCCTTCTGGGTGACAAATAATTTATTCAATGATAAAAAAGTACTTTCTCCTTTTAGAAATACAATGCCATTAATTTAATTCTATTTGTTAAAGAAGATCTAAAGAGTGAACATTATGCAAGATTTCTATAAATGAAAGACCCTAAGTTCAAATGATTGCAGAAAACATTGGACACTGTACCCCCAAGTAAAAAGTCACATTTGGACGTAGAACATTTAATGTACTCTAAAATATCTTATAGTAAGTATATCTAAACTGCTTGTATAAGATATTATCCGAAGAACATAGTTTTTAGGAAAAAAATTTTTTTGAAATTAGATGTTTTTTATTTTTATTTTTTTAATTTTTTTATTATACTTTAAGTTCTAGGGCACATGTGCACAACGTGCAGGTTTGTTACATATGTATACATGTGCCATGTTTGTGTGCTGCACCCATTAACTCATCATTTACATTAGGTATATCTCCTAATGCTTTTGTATGGTGTGTCCATAGCACAATTCCAACACAAGCTCCTTTTATAAAAACAGTATAATTAGATAGAACACAAAAGAATACTTAAATAATCAGTAGATTTGAATATAGAAGAAATCTCTTTTATCTCTTTAAGATAGATACAAGAATGAGTCAGGAACTAATTAATACATGATAAAAGATGATGGAGATAGAAATAAGAAACTGAGAAGACAAAAATAAATGCCTTACCACCACTTTGCACTAATCTGTCTTCTCAGGCAGCCAGGTTAGTGTTTAACATTTTTTTAGGAGGTCTGTTCGTTATAGCTAGCCTATGTGACTTCTGGAATAAAGTAACAGCTAGAAGAACCATCCTTGTCTATCAAAAGAGAGATTGAAATTAAATGTATATTAAAAGTATTTTCTTAAAAAACAGACAAAATATTTTGTTGTAAGTTACAAAATGTGCTGAAGGGCTAAAGTGAATTAAATTTTATATCTTTTAAGAGAATAACTAAATATGAATTTATTTTGCAATGTAAGATTGTCAAATCTCTGTAGCTAGAGAGCAAAACATCAGTGAATGGAACAATCTTTTTTAAAATAGAATTTATAGTTTTTGAAGAGACACAGAAAATTTATATAAATAAGGTAAGTAAACAAAAAGTGTACAATGAATATGTTATCATTCTGTACATTTTATAGTTGAATAATGATAGGTATTTGAAGGAAGGATTTTTAGAAGAAAATAGTTACTTTAAAAATTTAAAGTGCCTACTAGGTAGAAATTATAGTTTATTAAGTTGCAAGATCTTTTAAAATAAAACTTATAAGCTGATAAGTTTAACAGCATAGATTAAAATTCTAAAATGAAGAACTAAATATGGCTTAAGTTGTATTCATATTTCTTTAGTGTCCACAATTAACAATTTTTCTTGAATCCATGCATGAACTAAATTGTCAAATTATATTTTATGTTATAGATTTGTGTAAGGTATGCATAGACAGTATTTTAAATTTGTCATGGATAAATCTGAATGTACCAGTTAGGGCAGGCTAGATTATGTTGCAGTAGCCAATGGCTACAGATGTGAATAGCTGAAAACAACTAAAGTTCTCCTCTTGCATCAGCATGTCCTGGATGTGAGACATGGGGTTAAAAGAGATTACTTTGGAGTTTTAATTTTGATGTCTCCCCTGCTGGATTTTGGACTTGCATGAGCCCTGTAGCCCCTTTGTTGTGGCCAATTTATTCCATTTAGAATTGTAGCGTTTATCCAATGCCTGTACCCCCATTGTATCGTGAAAGTAAATAACTTGCTTTTGATTTTACAGGCTCGTTGGCAGAAGGGAATTGTGTTGTCTCAGATGAGACTTTGGACTTGGACTTTAGGGTTAATGCTGAAACGAGTTGAAATTTTGAAGGACCTTTGGGAAGGCATGACTGTGTTTTGAAGTGTGAGGAGATAAGATTTGGAAGGTGGTAGAAGTGGAATAATAAGGTTTGGCTGTGTCTTCACCCAAGCCTTATATTGAACTGTAATTACCATATCCCCATGTGTTGAGGGAGGAGCCTGGTAGGAGGTGATTGAATCATGGGGGCAGATTCCTACATGCGGTTCTCATTTTAGTGAGTGAGTTCTCACAAGATCTGATGGTTTTATAAATCAGGTTTTCCTGTTCTTGCTCACTCTCTCTCACCTGCCATTATGTAAGTTGTGCCTCTTCCTCTTCCACCATGATTGTAAGTTTCCAGAGGTTTCCCCAGCCATGCAGAACTTTGAGTCAATTACACCCCCTGTCTTTTAAATTACCCAGTCTCAGGTATGTCTTTATTGCCATGAAAATTGACTAATTCAAAAGGTAATTTATGTAAATAGAATTAGAATATCTAGAGATAAAAAATATAATATCTAAAATTTTAAAAAGTCTACTGAAATTAACAGCTGATTAGACATAGCAGAAAAGATTGGTGAACTTGACCACATAGCAAAAGAAATGACCTAAAATACAATACAAAAAAATGGCTGAAAACCCTGAACTTTGTGAGCCAATATCAATGAGGCTACATATATACATCATTAGAGTTGCAGAAGAAATTAGAAGGAAAAACAGATAAAATAATGGGGAAGAAATAAAAATGTAAAACAATGTTTAAAACAAAGAAAGGAATGAAAAAAAGAAACAGCATATAGTATACATATATAATCAAATAAAAAGGAGGTAAATTTAAATACAAGCATATTGAGAGGAAAGCAAGACCCACCAATATGCTATCTACAAGAAACATTTAAGGAAAATACTGAGAAAAATAAAAGTAAAGTTAGTAGAAAAGCCATTTGAACATTAATTTTCTAAAAACCTGGGCTGTAATATTGAAATAGACTTCAGAATAATGAACATTTCCTAATGATAGAAAAAATAAGTTCATCAAAGCACATTAGAAAAATAAGTATGTATGTATCTAATAAAGGAAATTCAAGATACAAAAAAATAAAGAGGAAACTAAAGAGAGAAATGAGAAAAACCTTTGGTAATATTTTGGGATTTCCAGCAGAACCTTACAAGCTAAAAGAGATTGGGGGTCAATATTAAGCATTCTTAAAGAAAAGAAATTCCAACCCAGAATTTTGTATCACCAAACTAGCTTCATAAGCAAAGTAGAAGTAAGATTCTTGTCACACAAGCAAATGCTAAAGAATTAATTACCAGTAGACATACCTTAAAAGAGCTCCTGAAGGAAGCACTAAATATGTAAAGGAAAGACCACTACCAGCCACTACAAAACACACTGAAGTACACAGGCCATTGGCACTATAAAGCAACTACATAAACAAGTCTGCATAATAACTAGCTAACATCATGATGACTGCATCAAATCCTTTCATGTTACTACTAACCTTGAATGTAAACGGGCTAAAAGCCCCAGTTAAAAGGCACAGAGTGGCAAGCTGGATAAAAAACCAGGACCCATTGGTATGCTATATTGAAGAGACCTATGTCATATGCAATGACAACCAAAGGCTCAAGATAAAGAGATGAAGAAAAATCTACCACACAAATGCAAAACAGAAATCAGGGATTGCAACAAAAAAAGATTAAACAAAAGAAGACTAAAAAAAAAAAAAAAGAAGAACAGCATTACATAATGGTAAAGGGTTTACATCAAGAAGAAGACCTAACTATGCAATATATATATATTATATATATTATATAATATATATAATATATATATATACAACTAACACAGGAACATCCAAATTTATAAAGCAAGTCCTTAGAGACTTTCAAACAGACTTAGATTCCCACACAATAATAGTGGGAGACTTAAACATCCCACTGATAGTATTAAACAGATCATCAAGACAAAAAATTAACAAAGATATTCAAGACTGGTTCTCAGCACTTGATCAAATGGACCTGATAGTCATCTTCAGAACTCTCCACCCCCCAAAAACAGAATACACATTTCTGTCATTGCCAGTGGCACATACTCTAAAATCAATCACAATGTTGAACATAAAACACTCCTTAGCAAATGCAGTCAACTGAAATAATAACAACAACTCAGACCACAGAACAGTCAAATTAGAAATCAAGGCTAAGAAATTTGCTCTAAACCATACAATGACATGGAAATTTAAAAATCTGCTCCCCCATAACTTTTGGACAAATAATGAAATTAAGGCAGAAATCAAGAAGTTCTTTGAAACAAATGAGAACAAAGATAAAACGTACCAGAATCTCTGGGAAACAGCTAAGACAGTGTTAAAAGGAAAATTGATAGCACTAAGTACCTGCATCAAAAAGTTGGAAAGATCTCAATTTGACAATGGAACATCACATCTGAAAAAAAAAAAGCTAGCAAAAGAGAAGAAATAATGAAAATCAGAGGTATACTGAAATAGAGTGCAGCATGAAAAACCATTCAAAACATTAACAAATGCGGATTTTTTAACTAATAAAATAGATAGACTGCTAACTAGATTAATAAAGGAGAAAGGAGAGAAGATACAAATAAACACAATTAGAAATGACAAAGGGAATAATACCACTGACCAGATAGAAATACTAATAATTATCAGAGAATATGAGCACCTCTACACACATGAAATAGGACATCTAAAAGAAATGAAGAAATTAGTGGATACACACACTCTCCCAATACTGAACCAGGAAAAAATTGAGTCCGGGAACAGACCAATAATGAGGTCCAAAATGGAATCAGTAATGAACAGCCTACCAACTCCACAAAGCCCAGAACCACACAGATTCACAGCTCAATTCTACCAGATGTACAAAGAAGAGCATGTACCATTCCTACTGAAATTTTTCCAAAAAATCAAAGAGGAGTGACTTTTCCCTAACTCATTCTATAGGGTCAGCATAATCCTGATACTAAAACCTGGCAGATGCAACAAAAAAAAAAAAAAAAAAGAAAAGAAAGAAAGAGAACTGCAGGCCAATATCCTTGATGAATATTGATGCAAAAATCATCAACGAAATATGGCAAACCAAATCTAGGAGCACATCAAAAATTTATCTACCACAGTCAAGGAGGCTTTATCCCTGGGATGCAAGGTTGGTTCAACATATGCAAATCAATAAATGTGATTCATCACTTAAACAGAACTAAAGACAAAAGCCACATTATTTTCTCAATAGATGCAGAAAAGCCTTTCAATGCAATTTAACATCTCTTCAGGTTAAACACTCTCAACAAACCAGATATTGAAGGTACATACCTCCAAATGACAAGAGACATCTATGACAAACCCACTGCCAACATCATACTGAATGGGCAAAAGCTGGAAACATTCCCCTTGAGAACTGGCACAAGACAAGGATGCCGTCTCTCACCACTCCTATTCAACATAGTATTGGAAGTCCTGGCCAGACCAATCAGGCAGAAGAAATAAAGGGCATCCAAATAGGAATATAGGAACTCAAACTATCCCTGTTAGCAGACAACATAACCTTACTCTCAGCCCAAAAGCTCCTTCAGCTGATAAACAAGTTCAGCAAAGGCTTAAGATACAAAAGGAATGTACAAAAATCACTGGCTTTCCTATAAACCAGCAATAGCAAAGCTGAGAGCCAAATCAAGAATGCAGTCTTATTCACAATACTTATAAAAAGAATAAAATACCTGGGAATACAGCTAACCAGGGAAGTAAAAGATTCCTACAAGGAGAGCTACGAAACACTGCTCAAAGAAATCAGAGATGACACAAAGAAATCAGAGATGACACAAACAAATGGAAAAACATTCCATGCTCATGGATAGAAAGAATTAATATTGCTAAAATGGTCATTATTCTCAAAGCAATTGATAGGTTCAATGTTATTTCTATTAACCCACCAATGAAATTCTTCACAGAACTAGAAAAATCTATTTTTAAATTGATATGAAACAAAAAAAGCCTGAATAGCCAAGACAATTCTTAGCAAAAAGAACAAAGCTAGAAGCATCACCTTACCAAACTTCAAACTATACTACAGGGCTACAGTAAGCAAAACAGCATGATACTGTACAAAAACAGACACATAGACCAATGGAACAGAATAGAAAGCCCAGAAATAAGGCTTCACAACTATAACTCTATGATCTTCAATGAAGCCGACAAAAACCAGCAATGGAGAAAGAACTCCATGTTCAATAAATGGTGCTGGCTAACCATATGCAGAAGATTAACACAGGACCCCTTCCTTACACCATATACAAAAATCAACTCAAAATGCATTAAATACTTAAATGTTAAACCCAAAACTATAACAACTCTGGAAGACCACCTAGGCAATACCATTCTGGAAAGAGGAAAAGGCAAAGATCTTATGATGAAACCATCAAAAGCAAATGCAACAAAAGCAAAAATTGACCAATGGGATTTAATTAAACGAAAGAGCTTCTGCACAGCAAAAGAAACTATGTACAGACTAACAGATAACCTATGGAACGGGAGGAAATTTTTTGCAAACCATGCATCTGACAAAG
Source organism: Pan paniscus (assembly GCF_029289425.2). Taxonomy (NCBI): domain Eukaryota; kingdom Metazoa; phylum Chordata; class Mammalia; order Primates; family Hominidae; genus Pan; species Pan paniscus. The sequence goes on along the minus strand of NC_073258.2, from coordinate 40,452,211 downwards.
GTCTAATATCCAGCATCTATAGAGGACTTAAACAAATTTACGATTTAAAAAATCCCATTAAAAAGTGAGCAAATAATATGAACAGAAACTTTTTAAAAGAAAACATACATGCAGCCAACAAACATATTTTTTTAAAAAGCTCAGTGTCACTGATTATTCGAGAAATGCAATTAAAAACCACAGTAAGATACCATCTCACACCAGTCAGAATAGCTATTATTAAAAATCAGAAAATAACAGTTACTGGGGAGGTTGCAGAAGAAAAGGAATGCTTATACACTGTTTGTGGAGGGTAAATTAGTTCAGCCATTTTGGAAGATAGTGTTGTGATTTTTCAAAGAACTAGAAAAAAACTACCATTCAACCCAGCAATCTCATTACTGGATATATACCCCCAAAATATAGATAATTCTATCATAAAGACACATGTACACATATGTTCATTGCAGCACTACTCAAAATAGCAAAGACATGTAATCAACCTAAATGATCATCAATTGCAGACTCAGTAAAGAAAATGTAGTACATATACACCACAGAATACTATACAGCCATAAAAAGAACAAAGTCATGTTCTTTGCAGGAACATGGAATGGAACATGGAGGGAAATGAATGCCATTGTCCTTTGAAAACTAACACAGGAACAGAAAACCAAATACCACATATATTCTCACTTATAAGTGGGCGTTAAATTGTGAGAACACATGGACACATAGAGGGAAACAACAGACACTGGGGCCTATCAGATAGTGGAGGGGTGAGGAAGGAGAAGATCAGGAAAACTAACTAATGAGTACTTAGCTTAATAACTGAGTGATGAAATAATCTGTACAACAAACCCCCATGACACAAGTTTACCTATGTTTCAAACCTGCACATATACCCTTGAACTTAAAATAAAAATTTGACAAAATAATTTTAAATTTAATAAGTGTTTTTATTAATTGCTATGACAAATAGAGGAAGAATATAGAGTACTTGTACACCACTATCAACCACATCTCTTCAAAATTTTACTAGATGTTCCAGCCATTGCAAAAATAAGTAAAATGCATACAGAGATTGGAGAAAAAGTAAACATTTTCCGAAAGTTTGTAGATGACAGAATTGTTTATGCAGAAAATATTAAGGTAACTATAAAACTCCTATCAGAACTAAAATATGTACTTAACAAGGCTTCAAAATATAAGTCCCATACTTCTTTAAAAAACAGTTTTTTCTAGACGGTAAGAAGTATCATGAAGAAGCAGAAATAGAGAAAAAAAGAGATGATGCTATTTACAATAGCATCAAACACCATCTTCAATGGCATTAAATTCATAAAATACTTATGGTATTGATGTGAAGATAGACAAGCACATTAATGGAAGACAAGGGAGTCCATAAAAAGGTACACATGATTATATACACACATCTTTAAGATAACTTACTTAGCAAGTGCAAATAGTCTTTTCAAATAATGTTGCATGGGCAGTGGTCTATCTATCTCTGTGTTAGTCCATTCTCACATTGCTATAAAGAACTGCTTGAGACTGGGTAGTTTATACACAAAAGAAGTTTATTTATTTTTTTTATTATACTTTAAGTTCTAGGGTACATGTGCACAACGTGCAGGTTTGTTACATATGTATACATGTGCCACGTTGGTGTGCTGCACCCATTAACTCGTCATTTACATTAGGTTTATCTCCTAATGCTATCGCTCCCCACTCCCCCCAGCCCACAACAGTCCGCGGTGTGTGATGTTCTCCACCCTGTGTCCAAGTATTCTCATTGTTCAAAGAAGTTTAATTTACTCACAGGAAGCATAGCTGGGGAGGCCTCAGGAGGAAACTTACAATTATGGCAGAAGGTGAAGGGGAAGCAAGCACATCTCCACATGGTGACAGGAGAGAGAGAGAGTGAAGGGGGAAGTGCCATACACTTTTAAACTATTAGACCTCATGAGAACTCACTCACTATCACAAGAACAGGCAGGGGAAAATCTGTGCCCATGATCCTATCTCCCCCAACCAGGTCCTTCCACCAACATTGGGAGTTACAATTCAACATGAGATTTGGGTGGAGACACACAGCCAAGCCATATCAACCTCACAGAAAAAAAAAGAAAAATTTGTTTTAATAATTTTTTTAAAATTATTATACTTTAAGTTCTGGGATACATGTGCAGAGCATGCAGGTTTGTTACATAGGTATACACATGCCTTGCTGGTTTGCTGCACTCATCAACCTGTCATCAATATTAGGTATTTCTCCTAATGCTATCCTTCCCCTATCCTCCCACTCCCCGACAGGCCCCAGTGTGTGATATTCCCCTCCTGTGTCCATGTGTTCTTATTGTTCAACTCCCACTTATGGGTGAGAATATGCGGTGTTTGGTTTTCTGTTCTTGTGTTAGTTTGCTGAGAATGATGGTTTCCAGCTTCATCCATGTCCCTGCAAAAGACATGAAATCATCCTTTTTTTTTTTTTTGAGATGGAGTCTTGCTCTGTTGCCCAGGCTGGAGTGCAATAGTGCCATCTCAGCTCACTGCAACCTCCGCCTCCCAAGTTCAAGTGATTCTCCTGCCTCAGGCTCTGGAGTAGCTGGAATTACAGGTGTGTGCCACCACACACAGCTAATTTTTGTATTTTTAGTAGAGGCGAGGTTTCACCATGTTGGCCAGGCTGGTCTCAAACTCCTGTCCTCAGGTGATCCACCTGCCTCAGCCTCCCAAAGTGCTGGGATTACAGGTGTGAGCCACCGCACCTGGCTGAACTCGTCACTTATTGAGGCTGCATAGTATTCCATAGTGTATATGTGCCACATTTTCTTTATCCAGTCTATCACTGATGGGCATTTGAGTTGGTTCCATGTCTTTGCTATTGTGAACAGTGCTGCAATAAACATACATGTGCATGTGTCTTTATAGTAGAATGATTTATAATCCTTTGGGTATATACCTAGTAATGGGATTGCTGGGTCAAATGGTATTTCTGGTTCTAGATCCTTGAGGAATTGCCACGCTGTCTTCCACAATGGCTGAACTAATTTACACTCCCACCAACAGTGTAAAGTGTTCCTATTTCTCCACATTCTCTCCAGCATCTGTTTCCTGACTTTTTAATGATCATCATTATAACTGGCATGAGATAGTATCTCATTGTGGTTTTGATTTGCATTTCTCTAATGACCAGTGATGATGAGCTTTTTTTCATATGTTTCTTGGCTGCATAAATGTCTTCTTTTGAGAAGTGTCTGTTCATATTCTTTGCCCACTTTTTGATGGGGTTGTTTGATTTTTCCTTGTAAAGTTTCTTTTCTTTCTTTCTTTTTTTTTGGCTCTGACATTTATTTTTTATTTTTTATTTTTTTTTATTATTATACTTTAAGTTTTAGGGTACATGTGCACAATGTGCAGGTTAGTTACATATGTATACCTGTGCCATGCTGGTGTGCTGCACCCACTAACTCTTCATCTAACATTAAGTATATCTCCCAATGCTATCCCTCCCCCCTTCCCCCACCCCACAACAGGCCCCAAAGTGTGATGTTCCCTTTCCTGTGTCCATGTGTTCTCATTGTTCAATTCCCACCTATGAGTGAGAATATGCGGTGTTTGGTTTTTTGTTCTTGTGATAGTTTACTGAGAATGATGATTTCCAATTTCATCCATGTCCCTACAAAGGACATGAACTCATCATTTTTTATGGCTGCATAGCATTCCATGGTGTATATGTGCCACATTTTCTTAATCCAGTCTATCATTGTTGGACATTTGGGTTGGTTCCAAGTCTTTGCTGTTGTGAATAATGCCGCAATAAACATGCGTGTGCCTGTGTCTTTATAGAAGCATGATTTATAGTCCTTTGAGTATATACCCAGTAATGGGATGGCTGGGTCAAATGGTATTTCTAATTCTAGATCCCTGAGGAATTGCCACACTGACTTCCACAATGGTTGAACTAGTTTACAGTCCCACCAACAGTGTAAAAGTGTTCCTATTTCTCCACATCCTCTCCAGCACCTGTTGTTTCCTGTCTTTTTAATGATTGCCATTCTAACTGGTGTGAGATGGTATCTCATTGTGGTTTTGATTTGCATTTCTCTGACGGCCAGTGATGGTGAGCATATTTTCATGTGTTTTTTGGCTGCATAAATGTCTTCTTTTGAGAAGTGTCTGTTCATGTCCTTTGCCCACTTTTGGATGGGGTTGTTTGTTTTTTTCTTGTAAATTTGTTTGAGTTCATTGTAGATTCTGGATATTAGCCCTTTGTCAGATGAGTAGGTTGCAAAAATTTTCTCCCATTTTGTAGGTTGCCTGTTCACTCTGATGGTAGTTTCTTTTGCTGTGCAGAAGCTCTTTAGTTTAATTAGATCCCATTTGTCAATGTTGGCTTTTGTTGCCATTGCTTTTGGTGTTTTAGACAGGAAGTCCTTGGCCATGCCTATGTCCTGAGTGGTAAAGCCTAGGTTTTCTTCTAGGGTTTTTATGGTTTTAGGTCTAACATTAAAGTCTTTAATCCATCTTGAATTGATTTTTGTATAAGGTGTAAGGAAGGGATCCAGTTTCAGCTTTCTACATATGGCTAGCCAGTTTTCCCAGCACCATTTATTAAATAGGGAATCCTTTCCCCATTGCTTGTTTTTCTCAGGTTTGTCAAAGATCAGATAGTTGTAGATATGCGGCGTTATTTCTGAGGGCTCTGTTCTGTTCCATTGATCTATATCTCTGTTTTGGTACCAGTACCATGCTGTTTTGGTTACTGTAGCCTTGTAGTATAGTTTGAAGTCAGGTAGCGTGATGCCTCCAGCTTTGTTCTTTTGGCTTAGGATTGACTTGGCGATGCGGGCTCTTTTTGGTTCCATATGAACTTTAAAGTAGTTTTTTCCAATTCTGTGAAGAAAGTCATTGGTAGCTTGATGGGGATGGCATTGAATCTGTAAATTACCTTGGGCAGTATGGCCATTTTCATGATATTGATTCTTCCTACCCATGAGCATGGAATGTTCTTCCATTTGATTGTATCCTCTTTTATTTCCTTGAGCAGTGGTTTGTAGTTGTCCTTGAAGAGGTCCTTCACATCCCTTGTAAGTTGGATTCCTAGGTATTTTATTCTCTTTGAAGCAATTGTGAATGGGAGTTCACTCATGATTTGGCTCTCTGTTCTCTGTTGTTGATGTATAAGAATGCTTGTGATTTTTGTACATTGATTTTGTATCCTGAGACTTTGCTGAAGTTGCTTATCAGCTTAAGGAGATTTTGGGCTGAGACGTTGGGGTTTTCTAGATATACAATCATGTGGTCTGCAAACAGGGACGATTTGACTTCCTCTTTTCCTAATTGAATACCCTTTATTTCCTTCTCCTGCCTAATTGCCCTGGCCAGAACTTCCAACACTATGTTGAATAGGAGTGGTGAGAGAAGACATCTCTGTCTTGTGCCAGTTTTCAGAGGGAATGCTTCCAGTTTTTGCCCATTCAGTATGATATTGACTGAGGTTTGTCATAGATAGCTCTTATTATTTTGAAATACGTCCCATCAATACCTAATTTATTGAGAGTTTTTAGCATGAAGAGTTGTTGAATTTTGTCAAAGGCCTTTTCTGCATCTATTGAGATAATCATGTGGTTTTTGTCTTTGGTTCTGTTTATATGCTGGATTACATTTATTGATTTGCATATATTGAACCAGCCATGCATTTTCTTGTAAATTTTTTATGTTCTTTGTAGATTCTGGATATTAGCCCTTTGTCAGATGGCTAGATTGCAAACATTTTCTCCCATTGTGTAGGTTGCCTTTTCACTCTGATGGTAGTTTCTTTTGCTGTGCAGAACCTCTTCCCATTTGTCAGTTTTGGCTTTTGTTGCCATTGCTGTTGGTGTTTTAGTTATGAACTCTTTGTCCATGTCTATGTCGTGAATGGTATATTTTAATTGTTTAAAATGAATTATCAATCTAAATGTAAAAGTTAAAATAAAAATGAGTAGGAGAAAACCTTGTAGGAAAATTTAGTGACGTTGTGTTAGGCAAAACTAGTAACAGCACACAAAAACTAAACCCTATTGTAAGCATAGTGAACTTGGGAGTCATTTATTGAGATGACAGTATTCCCAAACATTATTTTCCTCTTTTTTCCTGTATTCACATCTTGTATGCAGCCTCTTTTTAAAATTATTATTATGATCCTAGAGACACTGTAGACCCTGTAGCAGAGACATCCAGAAGCTCCTCAGTTTCTGACACTGGACACAGAGTTAGAACAAATTTTCTAGCCTTCCTTGCAATTAGAAAATTCTGGTGAACTGAGTTCTCATAAATTAATTGTGAGCAGAGTGATGTATTTTATTTTCAGACTTGGCAATTAAAATTTTCCTGAAATGCTTCATACTTTCTCTCCTTCTCATGAACTGCCTAAATGCATATAATCTAGCAGAGGACTCCAATATTTAAGGAAATAATAAAACCAAGGTACAGGAAGATTTAGGCTTCCTGAGTCATCACTTAAGTGGGAATTCCAAGGAGATCCAACTGAACAGGCACACCGTATTGTTTGGTCCTGCAAGTGAGAAGCACTTTCTATTGGGTTATAACATTGAAATTTTGGCACATTTGTTGCACTTTTCCACCTAGCTGCTCAATAAAAGAACCTAAAGTTAAGTGACATATTTCACTCTATTCTGAGTGCACAGTGCCTTACTGTCTTATGTGGAACACGTCCAAATAAATTGGCTTTCTATGATAGTAATTCAGATCCCTGTATTGTTTTTCTAACACCAGATTGTTAAACTTGTTTCTACTCCTGAGTACATTGGTTTTATGATGTATTGGGGAAAACATTGCAGAGTTTTTCATGACTTTGCTTAACAGTAAGCTAGAAATGAAAAATCAGACAACTGAAACCACCTGCTACCATAACCAAGAATCCTCTACTAATTGGGAAAGAGCAGTGGACTTATGAATCATTTTACAATTTTATATTAACTCATTTTTGAATATATTACTAGTTTAGCTGGTTATACAATTAATACTGTGTATTCAGTCATAAGAGGAAAGATAAAATATATATATTTTTTATTAACTCACCCACTAAAACTCTTTTATGATGTTCTTTAACATGGGCTAGATTCATTATAATACATTCATCTCAAAAGCTGTCACTTCCATGAAAGGTAATATTTGTAACATACAATGTTAAAAAGCTCCAGTGTAATTAGAAATTTTACTTGAAATATTTTTCAGATTTAAATCCTCAATGTAAACTGGAAAGTATCATACAGACCTACTGGATTAATTTTAACTCTAAATTTTAAAATGGCATCACAAAATAATTATGCTTACATTAAAATAGTACTGTAAGATTTGAAAATAAATGTGTTAATCAAATAAACTGACAAAAAAAATTTTTTTTTATCATGAAGTGTTTTTTGTTTGTTTTGTCTTTTTTTTTTTTTTTTTTAAACAAGGTCTCACTCTGTTGCCCAGGCTGGAGTGCAGTGGCAAGATTTCAGCTCACTGCCACCTCTGCTTCCTGGGCTCAAGTGATTCTCCCGCTTCAGCCTCCTGAGTAGCTGGGACTACAGGCATGCACCACCATGCCCAGCTAATTTTTGTATTATTTGTAGAGTCAGAGTTTTGCCATGTCACCCAGACTGGCCTCAAACTTCTGGACTCAAGCAATCTGCCTGCCGTGGCCTCCTAAGATTACAGGTGTCAGCCACCATGCCTGGCCAAGAGGGTTTATGAAAAATGTTCAAAATAAATTTAACTATTTATAATTAATTTTAAATAGTTAAATTAAAATATAATTTACTTTAAAAGAAAAATTAAATTATATTTTATTATAATGTACTTTTATCAACCATGATTTATTTCTTATACAAAAAAACAAACTTTAAATACATGATTACAGCTTTAATTATATATATAATTTTAATTCTCTTTAATATTGAGTATTTATTACCTATAAATCGTAGCAAACAAATGGCTATGGTAAAGAGATCAAAGATAATATTAATATATAGATTATTAATAATTGATATACCCTGGTTCTCTTTATTTAACAATGATTTTCTATTGTTAAATATAAAATGTAGTGTGTGTGTGTCAGAATTTAGTTCAAAATAATAAAGCTTGAATAGTTCCATTTGGTGGTACATGTATACATACATATCCTCATGCAAATCTCTCATGTAAGGAAGAAAAAAGTCCTCATGTTTTTTCAGTCATCTTAGTTTGTTCAGGCTGCTATAACAAAATACCATAGACTGAGTAGTTTATAAAAAACAAAATGTATTTCTCATAGTTTTAGAGGCTGAGAAGTTAAGACCGAGACAGTAGCAGATTTGGTCGCTGGGAAGAGCCTCTTTTCTGGCTCATAAAACAGCACCTTCTTGCAGTTTCCTCAAAGGGCAGAATGAATGGATAAACTCCCTTGGGCCTATTTTAGAAGGGCACTAGTTCTGTTCATGAGGTCTTACAACTCATTACCTACTCACCTCCTAAAAGGTCCCACTTCCTAATATCACAATTTTAACAGTTGAGATTTCAATATATGAATTTTGTGAAGACACAAACATTCACATTATAGCATCAGGATATTACCAGCAGGGTGTCTCAAATGGGAAATTTTTACACACTTTCCAGAATGCATTTTTTAATTAAACATAATATTGGTATTTAAAGTTTGAAAAATTTCAGCAGGACCAATTTTATTTTTCAAATAATTCTAAAACAATTTGAATTTTGCCTAAATATGAAACCATTCATTAACCTTTCTAAAGGTTTTCTTGATAGGAAATTATGCAGTAGATGTCATTTCCTAAAATTTACAAAAATTTTAGAATATAAATATGTACAGCTATTTTAAGTGAAAACTAAATTATAATATATATGCTTATATAAGAATTCAGGTAATTACTATTTAAAATCTGAAAGTTTTGCCTTGTTTTGTTTTTCTTCAGATTGTCCCATGAACCTAACAGATTAATCAACTATCTAAAATATGTTACATTTGATCAAAGTTGAAAGTATTTCATGTTTTTATACCTATTTCATTTTTCATCACTACAATGGCTTCTAAGTATGCATCATTGCTGTTTTATAGAACCAAGTGATTTCCAAGGTAAGGAAATCACCCAGCGCCAGACAACTCATGGTCTGAAGGTCTAGAGTAGGATGGCAAAATCAATTCCAACTTCTTAGGTGAAAAGATATTGATGTCATCATGTTCTTTCTATAAAGCTAAAAGTATTCTTCCTTAGCAATAAAATGCACATGCTCACAAACAGAAATTCAGATGACCTCTAACTATATGCACTGCTACTTCCCTGGTTCCAAACCCCAAATTCTCTTATAGGATTACTGAATTACTCATATCTTATCTCTTTGCTTCTCCTATGTTCACCCTTATTTTCCTCCAATGATTAATTAACAGAGAAGTCACGAAGATACCATAAAAGTGTAAGTGAATCCAGATCACTCCTAATCTCAAAATCTCGCATTTTCTCATTTCATTCAAATTGATGTCAAATCCCTTACAGTGACTTACAAGGCCCTGTCCACTCTGTGCCCCATCCTTTCTCTCTCTAACAGATCTTCATCTACTCAACTTATCTGCTTAGGTCACATTTGCTTTCTCGGTATTCTTGCAACTCCGCACATACCCTCCAGCCTCAGAAACATTTCATGGGTTTTTTTTTTTTTTTTCAAGCTGGAATCCATACTCCTCAGATAGCAACACTTGGATCACTATCTCCTTCTTAGTGAGGTTAAATCTGACTACCTTAATGAAGTTACACCTGCACCCAGGCAACGCTCCCGATCACCCTTCCCTTACCACATTTTCTTTCCTCAAACGTTTTTAGTTAACAAGGTGTTTGCAGTATAATTAAACGGCAAAAATTTATCTAAGTGCCCAATTCAATGATTTTTAGTATATTTACAGAGTTGTACAACATGAACACTATCTAATTTTAAAACATTTAAATAACATTACAAAGAAATCTTATGCCCCTTTACAGTTATTTTCCTGTCCGAAATCCATCTCTAGGCAATTACAAATTTATTTTCCATCTGTATAGATTTGCTTTTTGGGACATTTAATATAAATCCAGTGTTAAAATGCCAATTATTTTGTGTGGTTTCTTTTCCTTAGCATGATGTTTTTGTCTTTCATTCACATTATAGAATGTATCAGTATTATTTTCCTTTTATTGCTGAAGAGTATTGCATTAGATGGATATACCTCAATTTGGTTTACTCATTCACTAGTTGATGGACATTTGGGTTGTTTCCACTTTCTGGACATTATGAACAATAAAGCTATGACCTTTCATTTGCAAGTTTTTGTGTGGACATGTGCTCATTTTTTCTATACCCCATTTTTACAGCATATATCACCTTCTTACATAACCATAAATATGCTATTTATTCTGCTAATTACTTGTTGCCTTTCACCAACTGTCAGATACAAGAAAAAGTTTCTCTTCAAAAGTTTAGCTTGTTTAGTTTCCTTGTTCTTTGTTCTCTACTTTCAAGGCCAAACTTCCTTTCTCCCTGTGCCTCCCTGTCTTGGTTTCAGTAAACAACTCTCCTGCCTGTCCTTATCTACAGAACCCAAATCTGTTACTCACTCTGTAAATTACCCTCCTGGTGCAACGACCCTTCCTGCTGAAACTTTCCTTCCCACCAGTGTAACCGCATTCCTGCACTTTTCAAGTTAGCCAACTGGGTTCGGGTTCAGCTTAAATTGTGTGGTCCAACTCCAGCCAATGTAGGCAGTACACAGTAGCAGGGACAAGCTGTGTTAGAAATTAAAAACCCCTTCCCTCTTTTGTTTGGTGTGCTCTTGGGATGACCAGACCTGTGAGAAGCACCCTTCTGCAGAAGCAAATTTGCCTTGCTGAGAAATTCTTTGTTTAAATGCTCATTTTCTTTGCCACTCTGAGCTTTACTTTCAACAATTTTGGGGGCCCACCCAGGATCCCATTCTCCTCTGGGGAGGGGTCTCTGATCATCTCTTGTGAGGAGACGTGTCCTGCTGCCTTGTTGCAGTGGCCTCAGGGGTAAGAGATTGAGACCCATCCGGCATGATGAATAAACCCGGACTCTCAGCAATGTCGGAATAAAAGGCCTACAAATAGATACTTCGGAGACCAGGTAACTCTGTGCACAGACCAAGGTAAGAAAAGCACGGGGGCAGTGAAGTATTTCTTGGTTGGGACTGAGGTAAGAAAAGCTGCAGGGTTGGTGAAGTATTCCGTAGGACATACCAAGGCAATAAAAGCCACAGGGGTGTTAAAGTATTCCTTGGGTGGGACATCAAGAGACCTCTGGTAGAGGGGGTTAACCCTTTAAGAGAAGGGAAAACAAGAAATCCCTAATACAAGGGATTGACCCTCAGCCAGTCTCTAGAGAGGAGAGGGCAAGAAATCCCTAATATGAGGGATTGAGCCTCAGCAGCCTTCAAAATAGGAAATACCCCAGGTAAAGTAGGAGACAAAAGGGCCAAAGGGGTAGTAAAATTCCCCCTGACAGTCCCCTAGGCCTCATGCTAAAATATTGGAGGGATAATGAAAGGCCTAAACACAAGAAAAAAAAAAACAGCAAATGATAAAATATTGTTTCATTTGGACCAAAGAACCCATCCTCACACCCTCAGTTTTCTGGCCAAAGTTTGGGTCAAATGAAAATTGAATTTGTTAACTTCTAATAGAATATGTTAATGACAAGAGTCCCATCTTCTAGCAGGAAGTAGATTATGCCCTGTGTTGGTGGCAGGGACTTGTCCTCCTTTACCCCCTAAAGGCTATAGGGGGCAAGCCAGAAACCAACTCCTCTGAAAGGAGTGAGGTCTCTACCCCCAAACATCCCACTAACATCTAGAACCCACTAGGCCACCTGCCTCCTCCAAATCCCCCAGCCCAAGTGGGTACACAGGAATTCCCTCACTTAGTTTCTTCCTCATATAATCCTGAATCAATGCCCCATGCTCTCCCTAGCCACACGCTTGAGCATGTGCCTCCCCTACAAAAGCTCCAGCGTGAGATAGAACAATGCAAAAAAGATATCCAAAACTTCCCCTTCCCCTCCACCTCTAAGGAATCAACCCCAACTCTCTTACCCTTAAGGGAAGTACCCCTTAGTGGAGGAGGCATTGGCTTTGTAAATACCCCTTCAACCAGCTCAGAGGTCCAAAATTTAAATAAGCAACTCAAGCCATTATTAGATAACACTTATAGGGTAGCAGATCAAATTAATCAATTTTTGGTGCCACAACTCTATACTTCGGCTGAGTTGATGTCCATCCTGGGCATCCTCTTTTCAGGGAAAGGAAGAAGCATGGTCTGCAGGGCCACTATGGTAGTCTGGAAATGTGAACATCCTCCTGGTCAAAACATTCCTGCAACAGATTGAAAATTCCCAGCCCAAGACCCCCAGTGGGACAATAACAATGCAGCTCACCAGAAAAACATGAAAGACCTTAGGGAAATGATAATTAAAGGGATTCAGACCCAAAATCTTTCCCGAGTATTTGATATACAAAAAGGGAAAGATGAAGGACCTATACAATTCTTAGATAGACTGAAAAAAAATGAGAAAATATGCGGGTCTAGATTTAGAAGATCCCCTAGGGCAAAGAATGTTAAAGCTATTTTACTACTAATAGTTGGCCAGACATCTCTTAAAAAATTGCCAAAGATAGAAAATTAAAAAAAATAAACCCACAGGAGAACTTCTAAGGGAAGCCCAAAAAGTATATATAAGAAGAGATGAGAAAAAGCAAAAAAAAAAAAAAAAAAAAAAGCAAAAATTATGCTCTCTGCTTTCCAACAGGGGGTCCCAGAAAATAGGGTCCACCGATACCACTCTCTGTCACCGAGGCCCATGCACATCTAAACAAAGTATCCAAGGACCCAGGACTCATAAGAAATTTAAGCCCCCACTTGCCAGGGCATACAAAGAGCATAAGGAGGTGGGGCCAGGGAACCTGAACATAGGAAGGGTGGAAGGACAAAATAAATGTTTCACAAGTGGATGAGTAAGTCATTTTAAGAGAGAATATCCTGAATGGGAGAAAAAGAAGGAAATCATTCCACTTATGGCCTTTGAAGAAGAATAGGGAGGTCTTGTCTCAACTACATCAAAAGCCCACTGGGGACCCCAGCTATGTGTGATGCAGTTCTCAGAGTTTGTAGGTGTATAGGAATTTATACCCTAGCCAAACAGGTTACAGACAGTTGATTGATATGTAAGAAAACTAGTAAGCAAATTAAAAAAAAGTCACCCCTTGGGGAAAGGGATACAGGCCTAAGGCAATTCCAAAGTGTTCAAACTGACTACACTAAAGTGCCTCCAATCTGTCGCCTGAAGTACTTATTGGTAATAGTAGACCACTTTACTCACTAGGTAAAAGCTATCCCCTTCTCAAACGCAACCACCAGTAATGTAATTAAGGCATTAATTAAAAGCATCGTACCCAGGTTTGGACTAATAGAAAACATTGATTCAGAAAATGGAACCCACTTCATGGCTCATGTCATTAAAAACTTAGTCCAGGTGCTAGACATAAAATGGGAATAGCATATCCCTTGACATCCATCTTCCTCAGGAAAAGTAGAAAAAATAAACAGACTCTAAAAAGCCACCTAACCAAATTAGTCCTAGAGACCCAGTTACCCTGGACTAAATGTCTCCACATTGCCTTGTTAAGAATCAAAACCACCCCTCAGAAAGATGTTGGCTTGTCTCCTTATGAAATGCTATATGGGCTGCCTTATTTACATTCCACCACTGACATTTCTACATTTGAAACAAAAGATCAGTTTCTCAAAAACGATATACTTGGTCTATTATCTTCCACTTTCTCTTCCCTCAAGACCAAAGGTCTCCTAGCATAGGCGCCACCCCTGGAGATCATGTCCTCATTAAAGGGTAGAAAAAAGAAAAACTCAAACCGGATTGGGAAGGACCTTGCCTAGTGCTCCTGACCACTGAAACTGCAGTCCGAACAGCAGAAAAAGGATGGACTCATCATACCTGAGTCAAGAAGACATCACCACCTCCAGAATCATGGGCCATCCTTCCAGGAGAAAGCCCTACCAAACTAAAGCTAAGCAAAACCTAACCTTCCTATATCTAGTATATTATTCTGTCACCTTTCCTCACTTTACAGCTAGTCACTTTATTATTAATGTAACTAGATCAAGCCTATCTCAAGTTATCACTTTTGATGCTTGTCTCGTTCTACCCTATGGGGATCTCCAAAACCAAAGAAAGCTAGCCTCTGTTGACAAGTATGTCTGCCCCTCTAGAATAGATAGGACTGCCTTAATAGTGACGCTTGTATCAGAAGTACATGAAGCACTGGGTGGAGGTTCTGTTATGATTGGGGAGACGTAATCTAGACCACCAAATATCAGGGCTGGACCTCTGCAAGAGGAGGCTGCATTGATCTAAAACCCTAAATCCAGTTTACCAAGAGTAACTCCCTCTAGTTGTCAGTTTCAGCGGTGTAACCCTCTGCAAGTCTCCATCTCTGTCCCCACCTCCACCAAAACTAACCCCACTCTAAGTTGCTTCTATGGCCTAACAGCTAATTTTCATTCAGCGACAGACCCAATAGGATCTTTTGAAGTGTGCTTCATTGATCCTCCACCCCTTTCTCTTTTTTCTTCCCCAAAACTTTCTCTCAATCAAACTGGTATTCTTTCCAATAACAAAGCCATAGTCAACATTGTAGAAATTACAAATTTAGAACAAACTTTGACAGTGATAACAGGATACCAAGGTACAAATGCCTGGTTGAAATGGATTAAATATTCTATTTGCACATATAAATAAAAGTTACTGTTACACTTGTGCAGCAGGCAGGCCAGAAGCTCAAATAGCCCCTTTCCCACTTGGATGGTCCTCTGACCGATTGGGCATCAGCTGCATGGTAAGTCTCTTTCAAAACCTCAGAGCCTGGGGCAGTAAGGTGAGCAAGACTCTCTCACTACTATTCCCTGAAGTCAAAGGCTCTATGGGTCAGCCCCCAAGAGCCATCCAGCCTCCGGCCTCAGATGTTAATTTTACCTCGTGTCTCTCACGGTAAGGGGAGAAATTGACGTCTCTTGGAGACCTAAAAGGATTCAATGAAACTAAGCCTTTCCGAGAGCTTACCAGTCAATCTGTCCTTGTTCACTCCCAAACAGACGTATGGTGGTATTACGGGAAATTACTATTGAGTTATCTGTCAAATAACTGGAGCAGCACTTATGCCGTAGTCCAATTGGCCATCCCTTTCACCCTGGAATTCCTCCAACACAGTAAGCAAAAAAATCAAGACTGAGTTAGAAGAAGCACTCCACCCAGATATTTTAACCCTCACGTTTACACAAATGCTATTGGAGTCCCACGAGAGGTACCAAATGAATTTAAAGTTCAAAATCAAATAGCTACAGGGTTTAAGTCCATGTTGTTCTGGTGGTCAACAATAAATAAAAATGTAGATTGGATAAATTACATATGTTATAATCAACAATGATTTGTTAATTATGCCAGGGATGCCATTAAAGGAATAGCTGAAACATTAAAATCCAACAGTCAAATGGCTTGGGGAAATAAAATAGCGTTAAACATGATACTAGCAAAAAAAAAGGTGGAGTCTGTGTTATGACCAAAATCCAATGTTGTACATTTATCCCCAAGAACACAGCCCCTGATGGAACAATTACCAAAACTTAACAAAATCTCAGCTCATTATCAAATAAACTGGCCAAACATTCTGGGAAAAATGACCCCTTCACAAGTTTTATGAAAAGGTGGTTCAGTAAATGGAAAGGGCTCATGTCTTCAACACTAACCTCTTTTGCAATTGTCATAGTTGTACTTATTCTCATAGGATGCTGTATCATACCCTGCGCCTGGGGATTAATACAAAAGCTTATTGAAACAGCTCTCACCAAAAACTCCCTCAATTCCCCCCTCCCTATTCCAATGGACTTTTTCTTTTAAAAGGCCAAGCAAAACAACAAAGTCAAGATATGTTAAAAAGGTTTGAAGAGGAATACTTATAAAAATTAAAAAGGGGGGAATTGTTAGATACAAGAAAAAGTATCTCTTCAAAGGTTTAAGTTGTTTAGTTTCCTTGTTCTTTGCTCTCTCCTTTCAAGGCCAAACTTCCTTGCTCTCTGTGCCCCCTTGTCTTGCTTTCAGTAAACAACTCTCCCACTGGTCCTTATCTACAGAGCCCAAGTCTATTACTCACTCTGTAAATTACCCCTCCTGTCACAATGGCCCTTCCTGCCAAAACTGTCCTTCCCGCCAGTGTTACCTCATTCCTGCACTTTTCAAGTTAGCCAACTGGATTCAGCTTAACTTGTGCGGTCCAACTCCAGCCAATGGAGGCAGGACACAGTAGCAGGGACAAGCTGCATTAGAAATAAAAACCCCTTCCCTCTTATGTTTGGTGTGCTCTTGGGGAAACCAGACCTGTGAGAAGCACCCTTCTGCAGAAGTAAATTTGCCTTGCTGAGAAGTTCTTTGTTTAAGTGCTCTTTTTCTTTGTGACTCTGAACTTTACTTCTGACACCAACCACTGGAACCTAAATTCAAGGATTTCTGTTGTTTTCTCCAAAAGCCTAGAACAGATCTTGGTATATGGTAAGAACTCAAGACATTTGTTGAATAAATAAAATGATGTTTACATTTAAAGTATATTTCTATTTCCAGATAAGATGTATTTTAAGCAGCATATTTCTTTATGCTTTCACTTTTTTTTCTTTTTCTTTTTGAGACAGAGTTTTGCTCTTGTTGGCCAGGCTGGAGTGCAGTGATGCAATCTTGGCTCACTGTAACCTTTGCCTCCTGGGTTTAAGTGATTCTCCTGCCTCAACCTCCCAAGTAGCTGGGATTACGGACATGCACCACCACACCCAGCTAATTTTGTATTTTTAGTAGAGAAAGAGTTTCTCCCTGTTGGTCAGGCTGGTCTCAAACTCGACTTCAGGTGATCTGCCATCTCAGCCTCCCAGAGTGCTAGGATTATAGGCATGAGCCTCTACGCCTGGCCTATGCTTCCACTTTTACATCAAACATTTATTTTATATATTCTATGTTGTGGGAACCATGTGAGGATGGATGTGTATAAAACAGATAGAATACAACATTATGCTCAAAAAGGTCACACTTGGATGGTGGAGACATATACATAAGGGAAAAAACTACAAAATGATAAAAGGAACTGTGGTAAGCAGAATAGATCCCCAACATGTTCACACCCATATCCTCAGATCTGTGAATATGTTATATAGCAAGGGCGAATTAAGGCTATAGATGGAATTAAGGTTTCTAATTAGTAGATCTTATTATAAGATTGTCCTGGGTTATCTGGTAAATTCAATGTAATCACTGTGTACTTTGAGAGAGGAGGATGAGTCAGAGTCAGAGAAGGTGACAGAAGGAAGCAGAGTGTCAGAGTGATGTGATGTGAGAAAGACTCACTTTTCCATTTGTGGCTTGGAAGATGGAAATGCAAGGACTGTGGTGTGCCCCCAAAAGATGGGAAAGGCAAGAACACAAATTCTTCCACAGAGCCACTAGAAAAAATGCAGGCCTGATGACCCCTTGCTTTTAGCTCAGTAAGAGCCATTTCAGACTCCTGACCTCCAGAACTGGAAGATACTGTATTTGCATTGTTCCAAGCTACTAAATTTGTGGTACAGTAGCAGTAGAAGCTAATACAGGAACATTATTGCTAGCTAGACAGAAGGATGAGTGGAGGGGCCTGAATCCCCATTATGTTAATCAAGCTCTTGCTCTTGGGTGCACTCTCCTCAGCCCAAAATAAATGTCAGAGAAGCAGGAGTCATGGTCTCTGCTCTTGAGGAAAGAAGTTTACAAACTAGTCAGATTTTCCAATGGGAAAACACGACCATATGGCAGAGATGCTAGAAGCACAAAACTGTGCCAACAGGATAATCAACTATCATTTACGTGGCCAGCCATCCCAGAGAACTGGCAAGCAAGGAGCATCACTGTAGCAGGTGTTGCTATAGCCCAAAATCTTACAAAGTGACTAAAAAAGAAACAAAACAAACAAGCAAATAGAAACCCTCTAAGAGCCTGAACTTGTAAAAATTGAGAGACAGCATGGTGTAATCCAAGGGAGTATGGAGTTACCTTAGGCCATCTGGAGACTGATCTCAACTCCACCCCACTGTAGGTTTGTGACCTTGGGCAAGATATTTAATTATCATCTCTTTCTTTATCTCTAAAATGAAGTTAGATCCTTCCAGCTATTCTCTGGGAACTAGCTGAGATCACTTCCAAAATAAGTTCATTTTCTTTTTCTTTCTTTTTGTTTTTTAAAAACAGATATAAGCAATGATAATTTTAGGAAAAAGTTTGTGTGTAGGATTTACATAAGAATATTCACATCTGATAGAGTAGCCATGAGCCACATGTGGCTATCAAGCAACTCAGTGTGGCTAATGTGGCTAAGGAAATGGCTTTTTCATTTTAATTGCCATTAATTTAAATTTAAATAATCATATGTGACTAATGACTACCTTATTGAACAGCACAGTCCTAGATTATTTGCCAGACTTTAAACAAGTAGAAAAAATTAGAGCTTCTTAAATTAACAAAGAGGAGTATACAGGGGTAAGTTGGGAAGAATTATCAGAAAGCAAAACAAAATGTATTACTGAGTACCTATTATGTGCCAAGTATACTATTAGGTACAAAGTATACAATAGTTCATAAATTTTCTTAAAATAAGTTAGCTTTCAAAGATTATTCAAAAAGTTCTTTGTTCATAAGTTCATTTGTCGTAAGTCCAGGATGTCTCTAATACAAGCAAATAACATGTATATGTAAGAATAATTATCATGTTTATATCCTTTTCATTATCATATAACTCGTTTTAAAACAGGTCCACACTTTCTTATCAATAATTTCAAAATCCAAAATGTTTTAAAAAGTTTTCTGGAAGCTTATGGCAGAAAAATCTGGCCCAATATGGCATACAATATTAAGATAGGTATTAATTTTCTTTTATACCATTTAATGTCAATATCCATATACATCAGTGTAGAAATATAAATGTGTTTAATTGTGTGGTTTGATTCTGACCAAAGGGATAGGAAGAAACTTTCTGCAATAATGGGAATGTTCTTGAACCTGACTGTGGTGGTGGTTGCATGAGGGTATACAATAGCTTCTCATTAAGTACACTTAAAATAAATGTATTTATTTATATATAAACTATGCCTGATTAAAGTTGGTTTGAAAAGAAAAATAAGTGAGTACTAAAAAAAAATTGACTATCTACTTTATACGAGGCTGTTTTACACCCTTATAAATACATATATTAACACCTGCTCATATGTACACATAAGCATATAATTTATCTAGAGAACATGTACATTTTTATAAAGTATATCTAAAGAGAGAATATGTTTAATAAAGCACCATAGAAGATTATCATACATAATTGGAAAAACAAAGGAAATTTTTACATAGCCACATGTTAGTCAGGGCTCTCTAGAGAAAAAGAACTGATAGGATATATTTGTGTGGATGTACATATTTGCAGATACATATTTACATATGACTGGCTCACTTATAAGAACTGGCTCAAGTGATTATGGAGGCTGAGGGGTCAGATCTGCAGTCAGCAAGTTGGGGACCAAGGAGGACTGATACAACAAGCCTGAAAGCCTGAGAACCAGGAAAGACAATGGTATCATTTCAGTCTGAAAGACAGCAAGCTGAGGACTGGTGAGCTGATGCTTCAGTTTGAATCAAAAAAAAGAAATAAACTAATGTCCCAGCTCAAGGGAGTCAGGAGGAAGAGTTTCCTCTTATGAAAGGGAAGGTCAGCCTTGTGGTTCTATTCAGGCCTTTCCTTGATTATTTGAGGCCCATCCATATTGGGGAGGGCAACCTCTTACTCAGTTTACAAATTCAAGTGTTAATCTCATTCATAAACACCCTCACAGACAGACCCAGAATAATATTTGACCAAGTATCTGGGCACCAAATGGCTAAGTCAAGTTGACACACAAAAATAAACATCACAGCCAAAATCCATTTCACATACACTGTTTTTTTTCTTTCTGCTTTTCTGTTGCTTAAATTAAATACTTCAATTCTGAAATGGTAAAACCTAAACAAATACTAAGTATATCTAGTCAAGCACCATCACTTAAGTGTAATAAAAATGAGACTATGGTCCGGGCACAGTGACCCAAGCTTGTAATCCCAGCACTTTGGGAGGCTGAGGCATGTGGATCACTTGAGGTCAGGAGTTTGAGACCAGCCTGGCCAATATGGTGAAACCACGTCCCTACTAAAAATTAAAAAATTAGCCAGGTATGGTGGCAGGCACCTGTAATCCCAGCTATTTGGGAGGCTGAGGCAGGAGAATGGCTTAAACCTGGGAGGTGGAAGTTACAGTGAGCCAAGATTGCACTGCTGCACTCCAGCCTGGGTGATAAAGCAAGACTCCATCTCAAAAAAAAAAAAAAAAAAAAAAAGAGAGAGACTGTGGTGGAATTACAAGTCAGCTTCTATTTTGTCTTCTATACTTTTTCTGCAATCTTGGTCCTAATTGGAATTCATCTATCAATCTGACAGACAATTTCATGAAAAATCCAGGGAAAAGGAATGTAAATCACCTGAATAGATGAATATTGATTAAGGTAGATCTACTAAATTATTTTTTTTAGTTTACTTTTCCTTTTCCTAAAATGTGTTTTATTTTAACCCTGCTAATAAAAATCTTCAAATGTATATGCTTATCCTCTATCTTGGTAAAGTCTGTGAATATAACTGACAATTTTTTTTATCACACACAATTTCGAAGTGCCTTAGTATGCCATGTGCCTCACATCTTGTTTCTTTTGGAAACATAGATGCTATGAATGAGTGAGTAAAATATCTCCTTACCCAGGCTATTTCATTGTTATTGTTTTTTTGACAGTAGGGTGGTATGGAGAGATTTGGGAATCAAATGGAAAATAAATTTTACCTTGGCTGCACCATTATAGAGGGCTACATAACCTTAGATTTTAGTTCTTGTTTTTCTAAAGACTCAGTTTCTGTGCTTTTAAAAGGAACCAAATACCTACTTCCCAAATAGGCAATGTAGTGAAATACACAAGAGTTCAGACATCTGACACCTTCAGAAAATTATTTGATATTTATAAGACTTATTTTACTCATATATAAAATAGTAGTAAAATAGAGTATTCCACAGGGTTGTTGTAAGGATTACATACCATTAGGTGTGTAAAGTGCTTAGTCTTGTTCCTTACACAGAGTAAGCTTTCAGTACAGGTTAGCTATACCTAAGATTACATTAGGTAATATGTGGAACATGGAGTTCGAATTTTGGCTAGTAGATGCTCAAAAAATTATAGGTTGCTTTTACTTTTTCACGATCTTTAAATAATTTAACTAATGAATAAAAACAAATGTGCCAAAAAATTAATTCCCAAACCCCTACTTTTATCTTTAACTTCCTCCATTTTCATTCTGAAAATACTTTGAGATAAAGGGCTAAAATTTATCTTGAGATTATTTGTCTTTAGAGAAAAGAGACACTTTAAACCTTTTTACGTTTTTAAGGAATGAAATGAGACTTAATATCTCAACATCACCATTTCCAAAGCCTTGAACATTCATTTTCAAAAGTATTTGAAGGAATCTGGCTGACTTAGGGAACAAAACAATGTCAGAATGTGTCTTAATTCTAGCTTTCTAATTTTATTAAAGCCCAAAGTTCATTAGTGATTAAAAGCTGTTAATTTCACAGAATTATCTGGTGGTATCAGGAATAATCAAGACACAACTATCCACACCATAATAATTTCTTCCATTTTTGACCCAAGCTCTGATGGTTGGTTTTCCATAAAAATGAAAAATATTTTGCTGTATCAGGTAAACCAGGGATGGAATGAAGATATATTTCTTAAACTGTCTCTGTCACAATCATAGGTAGCTTTAGAAGTGTTAAGGAATATAAATGATAATAAACAATTGCAGACCACTAAAAACACTATAACAATTCTCACAAATACCAACAGAAATATTTTAAGAAAGAAGAAACAATCTCTTTTAAATGTAAACATTTACTCTAATGTATATCGTGTGAAGATATTTAAGCAAAAAATTAGTTCTCTACAAATATATGTGTATATTGTGAACATATTTAAGTAAAAAATTGAGTCTCTTACTCAGAGAGTATTTTGTTTTTTTTATTATCTGTCTTAATATTTTTAAGATTTTATGATTTTTGCTAGTGCAATTAATTTTTTCAAAATTATAATATAAGTAATTCTTGACCAGATAAATGAATTAAAACTACATTAGCCATTGTTATATTCTTTTTAATGGAGCTTAAAGTATAAATTAAAAATGTGTCTTGGTCTTCAGTATAGAAATTTTTAAAAAGTAAGCCTGCATTAGTATGTGTAATTTAGCTAAGGAAAATAGAAAAATAATTGGGTTTTGTTTACACAAATTGAATTTTAAAAAGTACTCCAAAAATCTATATCTCAAAGATACCTTAGTAATAGTGTTTTGTTCAAATGGAAAGTACAAATTATTATTATGATTTGCAAAATAGCATTTATTAAACACTATGTGTCATGTACCCTGCTACCCCAATTTTTTCATTATTTCCTTTAATTATCACAAGAATCTAATGAACTGATCAAATACATTATCACATCTATAAAGTAATAAACTTATAAGAGCTTAAGTATCTAGTAATAGCAATGAAGATAGAAATTTGAACCCTGCTCTGTCTGATTATAAATCAGTCTTATAGTATCATTTCTCTTACTAGCAAAACTGGAATAGTAGTAAGACTCATAGATCTGTGAATGTATGTGAAGTGAGTGAATGTATATTTAGACAAAACATTGTATAAAAGCCCATGGTGAAGGGTCAGGCACAAAGTAAGCATTCCCCCCTGGCTTCCCCCTGATTAAAAAAATATTACCCATCTGAGTCTTAAACTTATTATCTTTGGAGAGGGACTAATACATGCTTTGCTATGTTGAAATGAGGAGTACTTGTCATAATGTATTATGTGAAAGTTCCCCATGATGTATAGTGTTTTTGTATTTATGCATGTGTAATGTATACCCACAATTTATGTAAAAGTCCTTTATTAAAGTTTTTACAGCTTTCAGTTTGTAATATACTCTAAAAATATTAACTACAAAGACAATTAATAATTCATGTTACTTATTGTTTTTCATAAATAGACATTAAACATCAGGCTTATATATAAGCTAGTTTTCTTGCTTTTCTTCAAATGGCACTTCTAGAATGCATTTTTAATAAAGAAGAAAATGATAGCTCCATTCTATGCTAGGTGTGAGCTGCACTACTAAGT
Organism: Pan paniscus; assembly: GCF_029289425.2. Classification (NCBI taxonomy): domain Eukaryota; kingdom Metazoa; phylum Chordata; class Mammalia; order Primates; family Hominidae; genus Pan; species Pan paniscus. The sequence goes on along the minus strand of NC_073258.2, from coordinate 40,428,834 downwards.
GACTCTGAAACATGGGATATTTTTGCTTTGGCTTTTAAGTAGTAGACAGAGTTTTAAAATCTTTAGTATCAAAGAATAAATTTGAGTTTATTAGAAATATTATTATCAACCCGAGTCCAAACCAATTAGATACCATTCAACATTGAATCTTTCAAAATATAAGGTTTGTGTATGTGTGTGTCACAAATATTGGATACTGGATCGACACAGTCAAATTAGGCTTACTTCTGGGCATGTAGGAGCTCATTCTACAGTCAGGTACTAGATGAATGAGAATATGGAGGGGTAAGTGCAATACATAAATATACAAGATATATACTCAATAGGGAAAAATCCACGTATTTATAGATTTTTGAATCTTTAGCAAAGACACTAATAAAATTAACGAATTGTTTGAAAATGCATCAGATAAACATTAGAATAATTCCTTTCTTAAGAATAATTAGGGATTGGTTTAGCATAAATTGCTGAGGGAATCCATTATAAAGCTGCTTTGTGCATTAAGTAGAATAACTTTTAAAAATATTAAGCAATGTTCTTGCTCTTAACTTAGAGTGAAATATTAAGCACAAAACTAAGAGAAACTTGAGTCTATTAGAATTCAGGCCATTTGGCTTTTGAGAATTTCTGCAATTATTCTCTAAGTAACAGTGACAACTTAAAGACTAATCACTACTTATATGTATTTCTTGACATTTTATGACATTATACATTAATGCCAAATTTTTCACTTTAAGTAAATTTTCTTTTTTTCACACATAAAAAGGACACAACACATAACTATATGTATTCATAAATTATCCAAACATGCACAGTTGTGAAACCTCAAAAGAGGTTAATGCATAAAACATTTTGAGGGCCTCAGACACCCCTGGTCTTCCCTCAATTACTATTCTTGCTTTCTATCCAAAAAATCCCCCAATACCCTAAAATTTAACAGTGAAGGTTAATTTGCCAGTTTTTAAAAACCTTCATAAAAAAGGATTTTTTTTGTTGATGTTGTAGATGTTGATTTATTTTCTTTTATTTTTTCCAGATTCTTACATTTTTAATAGCTATATACATGATTATATATAATTCTTGACTTCCTGTGCTTAGTAATATAATGTAATATGAAATTACTCCATGTTTTTGCATATATCTAAGGTTCATTCATTTTTATGATTGTATCATGGACATTTATGCTTTCTTTATCTATATATATAAAATATGTATATATATTTGTCCTTTAGAAATACTATTTTCCTCTGAAATTCTTCTACAAGTCTCTTTTGAGTTATGCTTTTCTCTCAGGTACATAATAAAAAGTCAAATTATTGCATTATAAGTTATGTATATGTTCAAAAACAGAAGATAATTCCAAAAGATTCTACAAAGTTTTGATAGTCATTTTTGAGCATTTTCACTAGCTAGCACCTTGCAAGGACCAATAATCAGCCATAGCGAATGAAGGTACATATTTTAATTTTGAAACAGTTTTAAAACTAGTGCTCTGCATACATTCCTTGCACTAAGTGAAACTGAGTCTCACAAGACAAATGCAACAATAATGCAGCCTGATATTTCAAATCAATGGAGTCCTTCACACATTATCTGCAAAGTGTGTAACTTCCTAACTTGGTATAAGTTTGACTTAGATCCAACTCTTCTGGGTGTGTATTTTTCCTTTTGAATTAAATTAGCTACATCAGGAAATGCACATTTGCTAGAATCTCATTATGCATCCTTTTTTGTTTGTTTGCTCTCTGTTAATATCCAAGGTAATTTTCACAGACATGGATGCTTTTCTTCCATCTATAATTACTTCTCCTATCTTGGGCATGCAGATTACCCCATTGTCTGAGATTATCTACCATAGATACTGTCAAGTTTTACTTCTGAGGGAAGTACAATCTGAAACGACTTTTCTTTGTTTCTCAAACATACGCTGGCTGCACATTGATACCAATTAAAAAGATATCCATATACCTATAGAAAGCAAAGTATAGGATCATTTCTCTATTTTTCATCACTCATCACATGGAAGTCAAGGTAAGGTTCATTTATTTTAGGAGCTTTTCCACTTTCAATGATCAAAGTTCTGAGTGTTTTCTCTTTCTTCTGTTAACCTTAATAAAAAACACAGCAAGGCTCTCAAGAAGAAAATGGTATTTCTTTGGGAACAAGGCATTGCATTGAAATATGTGTGCCTTAGTAAACTATTAGTTTACTAAGTATTCATGGAGGTAATAAAAGACAAAGGATTTTATAGAGAAAATGAGGAGGATTACATAATTGTTCTGAAATAATTAGTCTTGATTACAAGAATCAATAACAAGGGTAACAGTAACAAGGGTGTCAGTTGCCTGACACTGGGCAGGCAACTATTGCAAAAATGTCCTTGCAGAAATAGTTTTTGTGTAAGGTGGTGATAGCCTTTTTCAAGAGTGTGGTTTTTGGAGAATCTTTTGTGATACTTTTGATTGTCAGACATTAATGCATGAGTAATCCTCTCTTTATAGCTTTCCCCAGCTTTATTTGTCAGAGTTTTGCTTTTGTGTTTCTCTAACACATGTGACTCCATTTTGATTTTGACAGCTTTAACACTTGTTTATATCACTTAATTTTTCTGGATCTTTCAATCATTTTACCATATCATTTTTACCAACTCATATATCTAAGAGTTTCCAATATGAATTTAGGAATAAACTCAGAAGGCTTCTACCAGAATTTCAGGTTTTCTATGTTTACATCTAATTTATTGTGGTTGTGTTCTTCTCATGCTTCTAATGTCTGGTGGTCTTTGCTCTCTACAGAAGCTGGGATAGTAGCAACAAAATCTGTCTACCAATGCCTGTCAAAACATGAGTCACCTCTTTTCTTCTTGTCTTTGTTTTTATATTATTCTTGAAGTTTTATTTAAATCATTTTTTGTCTTTGATTTGAGACAATAAACTTTTTTTGTTCAATTATTAGATATTTCTGCAATTCCTGAATTTTCCTTTCTCTCTTTCTCTTTCCCTTTCTTTCTTTCTTTCTTTTTTTCTTTCTTTCTTTCTTTCCTTTTCTTTTCTTTTCTTTCTTTTTTTTGAGATGAAGTCTTGCTCTGTCACCCAGGCTGGAGTGCAGTAGTACGATCTCAGCTCACTGCAACCTCTGACTCGTGGGTTCAAGCCATTCTCCTGCCTCAGCCTCCCCAGTAGCTGGGATTACAGGCACTCACCACCACGCCCAGCTAATTTTGTATTTTTTTAGTAGAGACAGGGTTTCACCATGTTGGCCAGGCTGGTCTCAAACTCCTGACCTCGTGATCCGCTAACCTCGGCCTCCTAAAGTGCTGGGATTACAGGCTTGAGCCACTGTGCCTGGCCGAATCTTCCTTTTTTAACCATCACAAACCTCAATTGTTGAAGACTTGCCACCACTAACTTTCTGTAACACTCAAAGTGAGCACATGGGGTACCTATAAGAAACAGCACACACAAAGTCTCTATTAAAATGTAATTTTAAGTCATCCCATGACATGCATGCACCTGTGCAATAATCATTTTTATCTTTCTTCTATTTTTCTTTCATTCTGGGAGTACCTCTTTTTACTATAACCTAAACTTGAATCTACTGCTGACAGAAGAGTTTAAGAAATGTAATTTCTATGTTTCCAGCAACTGTGATTCTTATGAGTGCAGAAAAGGAACCAGGGTTTATGGAGAACAAAAGAGCAGAGTTATCTCCTCCCATAATAATCTATAGTGGTCCTTATAGCCGCAGTTAACTTTTGAACACAACAAGAACAATATTATGCTTTCATCTAACCATGTGTAGCTGTGTCTTGTACTTGGATGTGTTCACCCTGTCCACACAAAACTAAACATAAGGTTTGATAAGTCACTATATCTGTCTTTTTTATGCTAATTTATTTTTAATTCACATAATAGTTCCCTTCATACATACTTAAGTAAATATTCTCAAACTTCATTTTATTTAGTAGAGTTTAGTTAGAAGATCAGTGCTTCCTCATAGAATAATTGTATGTGTGTGTGCATTTCTCTCTCTATATAAACAAAATTTTCATCTTGAGGGCAATGAGGAAAGCTGATGTCTGACTCTAGCTGAGTCTCGAGTTGTAAGTGGATCTTCCACAGAACAGTAGCCTCTTGAAAACATTCTGGCTCTAATAAAAACATTATGGTCTCCTTAAACATATAGCTTAGGCTGAGTGCTGTGGCTCAAGCCTGTAATCCCAGGACTTTGGAGGTCAATGCAGGCAGAGCACCTGAAGTCAGGAGTTTGAGAACAGCCTGGCCAACAAGGTGAAACCTCGTCTCTACTAAAAATACAAAAGTTAGCTGGGTGTGGTGGCAGGCACTTGTGATCCCAGCTACTTGGGAGGCTGAGGCAGGGGAATAGCTTGAACCTGGGAGGCAGAAGTTGCAGTGAGCCAACGTCGCACCACTGCACTCCAGCCTGGATGACAGAGTGAGAGATTCCATCTCAAAAAAAAAAAAAAAAGTAAACATATAGCTCAAAGATATATGAAAAGGCTGAGAAGCTAGCAAGCGAGTCTCAGAGAATTTGTGATTTATAATTATTCATTTAACTACATTCACTCAAATATCCTCACTACAATGTCCTGGATTCCACTCTTACCATTTAATACCCTAAATTCCACAGGTCATGCTTAATAAAGTAGTGATTTCAACTTATATTTTAATTCTGACATCAAAAGAAGTCTTTGTTTCTGGTTTACAGATAAATTAGCATTGTTTCATAATATATAAAAGATTTTTTAAGAGCAGTATTTTATGCTTGTTGTTTCTCTAATGGACATTGAATCAAGATTTTAAGCTTTGAATTTGTTGTTATTTTATATCTTTACTATCTCAGTGAAATTAAAGACAACCATTCAGGCTACTATCATTTAGCCACATTTCAACATCTTGGTCTCCCAAACCTTGGTGCTTAATAGTTATACCATTCTATACAACTGTATGTTATAAGTTATTGCATATCTATGGTATCACTGACTACTAATATCACATATACCTACTGATCATAAAACTAATGTCAGACTTTAATCATTTTTATTTCCTGAAATCATTCCTAGCAGCAAATCTAATACAAATTTAGTTAGTAAGACAAAAGTTGTTCGAATAATTCTAGCAAGTAATTTAACAGAGTGAATGAGAAACTAAGGTGGCCTTTTCTCCTAGAAATTCCCAGGTCAGGGTTGGAAATCTCCAGGCAAAATTGCATCATACTGCTAAACGATTTGAAGTGTAGGCCCTAGGAGACTACTGAGGGGCTCCTATGGCTATCATTAATATTATAGCCTTGAAATGTCTCATGGTAAATTACAGTGAATCATGATGCCAAAGTATTTCAACTAAAAATAATATTTTCAAAAATGGTGCCAAGACAACACTTAAAAAAGTTCCCTTTTATGTCACTATACACTTGGGAAATAATACAAAATGGACCATACATCTAAACATAAAAGGTAAAGCAAAACTATTTCTCCATTTATAACTTTGATATAGGCAAAACTGGCTTAGATAAAACAACAAGCATAAAAATAATTGAAATAATAATTTGTACTTCATTAAAATAAAGCCCTGGTCTTTACAAGATGTGATGAATAAAATGTTATTAAAATAAAATGTTATTAATAAAATGCTGTTATAAAATTCAAATCACATTCATATGCCATGCGATAAACATATGACAGATGTATCTATAATATATAAAAATAACTAAATAATAATAACAATAAAAAGTCATAGCATTTGAAAATATATTAATATTTTAAGAGGTCATAAAAAGATGCTCTACATTAATCATCAGGTAAATGATAATTAAATCTCCAAGAAATAAGATGACCAACATAAAATTAAAGATAAAAAGTTGTCAATATTAACTTTAGGCAACAATGTTGAGCAGCTAGAATTTTTATCCAATGCTAGTGGGAATATAAAATTGTAGAATCATGTTGATTCAAAGTTTACTGGTTTCCTTTAAGTGTAATGTATATTTATTATGGGATTCAGCAATTTTACTCCTGTGTATATGCCCAAGAGAAAAGAAAAAAATATATCTACAAAAGGACTTGCTTACAAATGTTCGAAGTGACATTATTCTTAATAGATCTGAACTGGAAATACCTAATCATTATCAGAAACAGAATGGATAAACAAATCATTGTACATTTGTACAAAGAAATACGACTTGTCAATAAAAAGAATAAACTAATAATACAGACAAGAATTTGCTTAAGAGAAGTGAGACCCAAATAGAATATAATTGTATTTGTGTGAAATGTGGTATAAGGCAAAACGAATCTACGTCAATAGAAATTAAAACACTGGTTTTCTATCTGGTAGAGACTAAGGGAATTTACACATGCAGGCTTATTCTGAGGCAATGGCTACGTTCTATTTCTTGATTCGTGGGATGATTACTTCTGGTAATAATTATCAAAACTGTATTAAACTATATACTTAAAATGAGTGCATTTTATTTTATGTAGATAATCCCTTAAGTTGATTTCAATAGTGAAACATAGCACTTCTGTGTAAAAAAAATAGTCGTATAGTAATTACAAGACCCATGCTGGAGGATTGTGAATTCTGTGAACTGTATTAACACTTAAATCTCAATACTAGTACTAGCATGATTAGCGTTTTGCCAATCAATTTCAAAAAGAAATAGTTAAGTATCGTTAAAAACAATTCACATATATACTTCAAATATCTTTTTAGTTGAAATTTATAAAGAATCTGTCATTAACCAGTCTTTTTTTATTGAAGGCAAGTCTTTTTGATTTCCACTGCACGTGGTTCTGCTAATTAGAGTTTTGCATCACTTTTGTCACATGATATATATTTTAATGTGTCATGAGATAATTAGTTTGAATTTTTTTCAAGTGGTAGTAAGAACTTAAAGATATTAAAAAATGAGGACAGATTTTTTCAGATGTTTGCAATATTTCCCTCTAGTAATTTACATTTATTTCACTCATATCTAATTTATAAATTTTTTAAAATGCTCTTTAATTTTAACTTAATTTTCATATAAACTCAGAAATGAACATTCTCTCCATTAATTCTACAATATGAATTATGTTTTATTACTTCATTATAATAACGAGAAAAATTGACATTAACTGGTTTAGAAAATAGTAAAGATACTTTTTGGAGGGAACAAACGTACATAAACAAGCTTAAACCAGTTTTCACACATTGTGGTCTCAAGACCGGTTACAGTCCATAGTCTTACTGAAGATCCCAAACATCTTTTTGCATTTGTTTGTATCTACCACTTATCCTTATTAGAAATTAAAACTAAAAAACTTAAGGTACTTATTTATTTAAATAATAAACGATTTAATGGTCAACATAAGTAACATATTATGTAAAAGCTATATTTTTCTAAAGAACAAGTGAGAAAAGAGACTTTTTTTGACAAATCTCTTTAACAATGTATTTGTTATAACAGAAGACTGGATTTTTATATTTGCTGATGCATGCAATCTGTTGTGATGTGCTACTTAGTTGAGATATATTTTTAAAAGTGTCACATACATATATATAGTTGGAAATGGGAGTAGTATTTTAAATTCCTGTTCATATAACGTTGGATATTTATTTATGATTCTATAAAGAAGCACACAAAGGAGTAGGTTACTAAAGGTTAGTTTCAATGTCGAATCTGAGAGCATGTCCATGATACTGGCTTATACTTTTCTTTATTTGTTGTGTCCTTGTCTTGTTTGGGCATCAGGCTAATGCTAGCCTTGAATGAGTTTGGAAGTACTCCTTTTTAAAATTATTTTTGAGGAGTTTGAGTAGAACTGGTATTAGTTCTTTAAATATTTGCTATAATTCAGCGGTGAAGCCATTAGACCCTGAGCTATTGCTTGATGAAAGACTTCTTATTATGGCTTATTTTTCATTACTCATTTTTTTTTTTAGATGGATTCTTGCTCTATTGCCCAGGCTGGAGTGCAGTGGCATGATCTCGGCTCACTGCAACCTCCACCTCCCAGGTTTAAGCAATTCTCCCACCTCAGCTTCCTGATTAGCTGGGATTATAGGCACATGCCACCATGCTGGCTAATTTTTGTATTTTTAGTAGAGATAGAGTTTCACCATGTTAGCCAGGCTGTTCTTGAAAACTCCTGACCTCAAGTGATCTGCCTGCCTTGGCTTCCCAAAGTGTTGGGATTACAGGCATGAGCCACCACACCTGGCCTTCATTATCCATTATTGGGTGTTTTTTTGTTTGTTTTCAGTTTTTTTCCCCCCTCATAGCTTGTATGTGTCCAAGAATCCAAGAATTTACCCATTTCTTCTTGCTTGTCCAATTCGTTGGCATATAGTTGTTCATAAAATTCTCTAATGATTTTTTTTTTGGCATTTCTGTGGTCTTGTTTTTTTTCTGATTCTGATTTTATTTTTGTCTTCTTTCTATTTTTCTTACATAGTCTAACTAAAGAGTTTTTGATTTTGTTCATCTTTTCAAAAAACAAACTTATTATCTTTTTTATTTTTTATTTTTCTTATTTTACTTTAAGTTCTGGTATACAAGTACACAACGTGCAGATTTGTTATATAGGTATTATACATGTGCCATGGTGTTTTGCTGCGCTTATCAACCCATCATCTAGGTTTTAAACCCGGATACATTAGCTATTTGTCCTATAGTTAGGTCTTTTTTTATTATTATACTTTAAGTTCTAGGGTACGTGTGCACAGCATGCAGGTTTGATACATAGGTATACATGTGCCACGTTGGCTTGCTGCAACCATCAACTCATCATTTACATTAGGTATTTCTCTTAATGCTATCCCTCCCCCAGCCTCCCAACCCCCACATCCATTCAACCACTCTGTGTCTTTTAATTAGAGAATTTAGCCTATTTACATTCAGTATTATTATTGATAAGTAAGGAGTTATTACTATCATTTTGCTGCTGGCTTTCTTGTTGTTTTGTGTCCCTTCTATTCTTCTTTTTTTTTTCCTTTTGTCATCCTTGGTGGTTAAGTGAGTTTTTTCTGGTACTATGCTTTAATTTGTTGGTTGCTCTCCCTCCCTTCGCCCCCCAAACCCGACTGGCCCCTGAGTGTATTACCTTCTATGTGTCCATGTGTTCTCATTGTTCAACTCCCACTTATGTGTGAGAACATGTGGTGTTTGCTTTTCTGTTCCTCTGTTAGTTTGCTGAGGATGATGGCTTCCAGCTCCATCCATGTCCCTGAAAATGACATGATCTCATTCCTTTTTCTGGCAGCATAGTGTTTTATGGTGTATAGGTACCACATTTTCTTTATCCAGTCAATCATTGATGGGCATTTAGGTTGGTTCCCTGTCTTTGCTACTGTAAATACTGCTGCAATAAACATATGTGTACATGCATCTTTATAGTAGAACAATTTATATTCCTTTGGGTATATACCCAGTAATGGGATTGCTGGGTCAACTGGTATATCTTGTTCTAGTTCCTTGAGGAATTGCCACACAGACTTACGGAATGGTTGAACTCATTTACATTCTTACCAACAATGTAAAAGTGTTCCCATTTCTCCACAGCCTCACCAGCATCTATTGTTTATTGACTTTTTAATAATCGCCATCCTGACTGACATGAGATGGTACCTCATTGTAGTTTGGATTTGCATTTATCTAATGACCAGTGATGATGAGCTTTTTTTCATACATTTGTTGACTACATAAATGTCTTCTTTTGAGAAGTGTCTGTTCATATATTTAGCCCACTTATTGATGGGTTTTTTTTCTTGTACATTTGTTAATGTTCCTTGTAGATTCTGGATATTAGCCCTTTGTCAGATGGATATATTGCAAAATTTTCTCTCATTCTGTAGGTTGCCTGTCCACTCTGATGATAGTTTTTATATTGCTTTTTTAGTCCTAAATTTTTTATTTTTGCTCTGATTATTGTTATTTTTTCCTTCCACTAACTTTGAGTTTGATTTATTCTTGCCTTTCTAGTTCATTGAGGTATATCACTAGGTTGTGTGTTTAAATCTTTCAGCTTTTTTGATGTAGGTGTTTATTGCTCTAAACTTCCTTGCAAGTACTGCTTTTCTGTATCTGATAGATTTTTGTATCTTTTATTTTCATTTCCATTTGTTTCAAGAAATTTTTAAATTTTCTTTTTAATTAATTCATTGACCAATTTGTCATTCAAAAGTATGTTAATTTCTACGTGTTTGTGTCGTTTCTAAGGTTCTCTTGCTATTGGTTTCTAGCTTTATTCCATCATGATCTGAAAAATATTTTAAATGATTTCTACTCTTTGAATTTGTTGAGGCTTGCCTCGTGACCTAAGATATGATCTATTCAGGAGAATGTTTCATGTGCTGATGAAAACAATGTGTTTTGTGTATCGGTTGGATTAAATATTCTGTAGATGTCAGTTAGGCCTATTTGGTCTAGTGTATAATTTAATTCAATGTTTCTTTCTTGATTTTTTTGTCTACCCGATCTGTCCATTCCTGAGTGTGAGGTGATGAACGCTCCTGCTATTATTGTTTCAGTCTATCTCTCCCTTTAGATTTATTATTTTGTTTTATATACGTGGGTGCTCTAGTGTGTAGTGCATAGATTTTTATAATTCTTACATCTTTTGCTATGTAATCATTTTAGCATTATATAATGATCTTTGTCTCTTTTTATAGTCTCTGACAAGTAGTCTATTTTATCTGATATATGTGTAGCTACTCTTGTTTTTTTCTGTTTTCATTTGTATGAAATACATTTTTTCATCTCTTCACTTTCAGTCTATGTCTATCTTTATAGGTAAGATGGGATTTTCATAGGGAGCATATAGTTGGGTCTTTTTTTTTATTATACTTTAAGTTCTAGGGTACATGTGAACAACATGCAGGTTTGACATAGGTATACATGTGCCATGTTGGTTTGCTGCACCCACCAACTCATCATTTACATTAGGTATTTCTCCTAATGCTTTCCCTCCCCCAGCCTCCCACCCCCGCCCCCCCCCACATCCATTCAACCACTCTGTGTCTTTTAATTAGAGAATTTAGCTTATTTACATTCAGTATTATTATTGATAAGTAAGGAGTTATTACTGTCATTTTGTTGCTGGCTTTCTCATTGTTTTGTATCCCCTCTATTCTTCTTTTTTTTTTTTTCTTTAGTCATCCTTGGTGGTTAAGTGATTTTTTTCTAGTACTATGCTTTAATTTGTTGGTTTTTATTTTTAGTGTATCTATTTCAGGTTTTGAATTGTGGTTACTACAAGGTTTACAAAAAACATAGACATAACGCTAACTTTAAATAGATAAAAACTTAGATCACAGAAAGAAGAGTAAACAAAAACAAACAAACAATGTCTATACTTTATCTTTAGTCTCCCCATTTTGATGTTTGTTTGTCTCAATTTACATGTTTTATGTTGCCTGTCTGTTAACAGAGTGCTATAGCTATTGTCATTATTGATAGACTTGTTTGGGCTTCATGGTAGAGTTTAAGTGGATTGTACACCACAGTTACAATACGTGAATATTCTGGAGTTGTCTTTGTACTTAATTTTACCAGTGGGTTTTATATCTTCATTTTTTTTCCCTGCACATTAGTGATTTCTTTTCTGATTGAATAATTCACTTTAGCATTTTTGGTAAGACAGATCTGGTGGTTATAAGTTCTCTTAGGTTTGTTTCTTTCAGGAAGACTTTACCTCTCATTCATAATAAAAGACTAACTTGGTTGAATAAAGTATTCTTAAATATCAGTTTCTTTTTTTTTTTTTCAGCATTTAGAAAATTTGGTCCCACTCCTTTCTGGTCTGTATGGTTTCCATTGAGAAGTCTGTTACCAGATGAGTTGGAGTTCCTTTATATGTTATTTGCGTTTTTTTTTTAATCTTGCTGTTTTAGGATCCTCTCTTTGCCTTTGACCTTTGAGAGTTGGATTACCAAATGTCTTAAAGTTCTATATTTAGCAAACCTGTTTGGCATTCTCTTACCTTCTTGTACCTAGACATTCATGTTATTCTCGAGTTTTGGAAAGTAGTCTGTTATTATTTCTTTTAATAAGCTCTCTACTCCTTGCTCTTGCTCAATTCCCCCTTTAACATCAATAATTCTTAGATTTGGTCTTTTGAGGTATTTTTATTAGGTATCTCCATTTCTTTTTATTCTTTTTTTCCTTTTTTCTCTTCTGATTGTATAATTTCAAATAGCTTATCTCTGAACTCACTGATTTTTTATTTTTCTCTGCTTGGCCCATCTGCTGTTTTAAACTTCCAGTGAATTTTTCAGTGTAGCAAATGTATTTCTCAGTTTTAAATTTCTGGGGTTTTGTTTTCTTTAATCATTTTGTTAAATTTCTCTGATAAATTTCTGAATTGTTTTTCTGTGTTATCCTTGGAGATCACTGATTTTCCCTAAAACTTTTATTTGGAATTATTGGTCAGAGATCTCACATATTGCCATCTCATTGAGGTCAGTTACAGGTACCTTGCTTTGTCTGTTTCTGGTGGTCATAGTTCCCTGATAGCTGTTGTTTCTTTTAAATGTATTGTACATCAACGTCTTTGCTTTGAAGGTTTATTTATTTATTCCAGTATTCTCTATCTGGCTTGTTTTGGTTTTTGTTGGTTATATTTGCTTAGAGATTCTTTATAATTTACCTGTGACATTTCTTAATTTTTTCCTAGGTCACTGCCTACTTTTTGGCACCAGATGTTACCTAAAGCTCAGGATTGCCTCAGCTCTAGCAAATCATAAGTGCTTCCTGGCAAGAATAGGGGAGGTCACAAATGGGATATCCTGGGAGCATAAAAAGGCCAGCTAGGGGTTTGAGCCCAGGACACTTACAGAATGTACCTCCTACAGCGTGATGCTGCTGAATATGAATAGAAATCCTATTCTGATTTGTCATCTCCTTTGGCCAAGTTACAGAGCAGGGTTTCCAGAGATGGGGATGATGTTACCACCTTTCCCCTTTCTCTCTGGCTGTCCTCAAAGATTTGTCTCCCTGGCCGGGCGTGGTGGCTCACGCCTGTAATCCCAGCATTTTGGGGGGCCGAGGCGGGCAGATCACGAGGTCAGGAGATCGAGACCATCCTGGCTAACAAGGTGAAACCCCGTCTCTACTAAAAATACAAAAAATTAGCTGGGCGTGGTGGCGGGAGCCTGTAGTCCCAGCTACTCGGGAGGCTGAGGCAGGAGAATGACGTGAACCTGGGAGGCGGAGCTTGCAGTGAGCCGAGACTGGGCCACTGTACTCCAGCCTGGGCGACAGAGCAAGACTCCATCTCAAAACAAACAAACAAACAAAAAGATTTGTCTCCCTTCAGGTACTCACAATACTTCTCATGAATTGAGGCATGAAAAGGTCTCCTGATGAAGGACTCAAGTTGGTGGAGAAGCTGATCGTCCACCTCGATCTCACTTTTTCCAGTGTAGAAATGGTAAGTTGGGGGAAATTTTTTGCACTCTTGGTGCTAGACAGATTGGGGGGATAGTTGTTGCATATAGGAAATTAAATTATCTTACTGTCTGCTCAGAGTTTTTAAGCTTTCTGTGGCCCTGGGAAATGACTTATCCTCATCTTTGAGTTCTGGAATATTGCCGGTGACAATCTCAGTGCCTTATATTTTTTTGGTTTTCTGTGGGTAGGAGGGAAGCCAGCTGCCATTTTGGAACTGAAAGTCTCCTCTGCTATGATACTTTCTATGACACCAACAATTTTACCACATTTGCTTTTGCAAAATCAGTGTAAATTTCAACAGAATGAACAAAGTCAATTAATGTTTTATCATTACTAAAACAATAGTTTGACCTTGTAGATACTCTAAAAGCATATATTTTAATAATATATTAATAAGAGTATCCAAAGCTTCCTGGACTACAATTTGAGAAGCATTGCAGTAAAGTGTAGCCCTTGCATAACTTGCCATGAGTGTGCAGTATGCTACAAGCATTAGTCAGTTTCTTTTCTTTCTTTCTTTCTTTTTTTTTTTTTTTTTTTTGAGATGGAGTCTCCCCCCGTCCCCCAGGCTGGAGTGCAATGGCACCATCTTGGCTCACTGTAACCTCTACCTCCTGGGTTCAAGCGATTCTTCCGCCTCAGCCTCCTGAGTAGCTGGGATTATAGATGCCCACCACCACACCTGGCTAATTTTTGTATTTTTGGTAGCGACAGAGTTTTGCCATTTTAACCAGGCTGGTCTCGAACTCCTGACCTCAGATAATCCGCCTGCCTCAGCCTCCCAAAGTGCTGGGATTACAGGCCTAAACCAGTGGGCCCGGCCAGTCAGTTTCTTTTCACAGAGGGGAGCTCTTATTTTTCCAGCTAGCTGGATAGTTTGATTAAAAAGACCTCGGTCATTTAAATTAGTGACATAGAAAATTATATAATTTTGTTTCCAAATTCTTTTTATTAGTTTTCTGTAGCATTTGTATAACATTTTAAAAAGGTGTATATTATTAGCCCCATTTTATAGATTAATAAATTGAGACTCTTATTTTTTTAACATAATAATAGGCTTTTTTTCATAAGACGTGTTTTGTTTAAAAAGATTTAGTCTCATATGGGAATTGGAATTTAACAAAAATATTGTCTTAGGTCGATTTTCACTGAGAAATATGTTTTTATTTTTAAGCTCATAATCTCATACTGATCAACATCAATTACAGGAGAATATCTGAGACCTCAGTTCAAACAAACAAGTAACTGTATTTAACTGAAGAAGGTCACTGTTAATCCTAGTCAATAAAGTAACTAATAGATAATCCCTTTTTAAAGATACCAGCTCAAGTTCAGTCTTTAAAATGGCATTTTCTTCTGACAATATGTAAACACTAAAGAAGAAAACTTTTAAAAAATATTTTTCTTTAGTTTTATATTTAAAATAACCAATTCTGTTATTTAAAGTATTTTAATGTTGTTTTCTCCAATGCAATACATTACTTCATTAATCTCATTGTTTAGTATTCTAAACCAATATTCTTTTATTAGGTTTGTTTGTTTGCTGTGGCTTCTGGTCTGGGTAGAAAATTAGTTTTTGAACAAATTCAATATATGTGGAAAAAAATTAAATGTCCTGAATAACCATTGTGTTGTTCTCACAGAATTTTATTTTTCTATGGGCAAACTTTTAAAGTTTTCAGTATCTTAAGCTTATGGAGTTGAATTACAGCCTCTTCTTCTCGAAAGTGTTACTTCATAGAGATATGTGTTCCTTAATTAGTTAGAATTTTGGCTTTTTGTTATGTCTGGTGGTATATTCTGTGATACAATGTAGGATGGGATGCTGAAGTTTTGTTCTTAAAGAGAAAAACCTTTGCATTATCCTCAGGATGCCTAAACAATTACCACCCCCTAAATCAATCAACTAATTAATCAGTCCTATTACCAAAACGGCCAACCTGCTCATCTGACCATCTCAGGTTGTAATTGTGTCTTGGCAATACACAGCAGCAGCTCCCATACTTTGTATATGGAGCCACCCTTGAATGAAAGTGTATTCGGCATCCTGGTAATCCTGTGAACCTGCGTCCCTAAAATCAAATAACTCCCCACAACTTTAGTGTCAGCAAATTTTTCTTTACTATGCTGAAAGTAATATATCTTCAATTGTGTAAATAAAGCCAGATAGCTTAAAAGTGTTTTCAGTTGATAGTCTTGGTTATCTGAAGGGCCATTCTTAACATCTTTCAAGTCTGTCTAGGCCTTTTCTTACCTCTGTCTTTTAGACTTTTACATAACAATCTGTTTTTTGCTGAGGGGGTGAAGGTTGTTTGTTTTTGAGGACAAAGAATGTACCTTCACCTCTGTCTGTTCATCTTTCTGTTAAACAATACAACTATACCCTTCATTGAGGCATTGAAAACCACACCCTACAGGCAGATGGGCTAAGATTTCACCACGGACCCAGAGGAAAATCCTGTCCTTCAAGTGAGAGAAACCAAGTCACAAAATAGCAGCCACAAATTCCACAAGGAATTTGGCTTGATAATACACTGTGTGCATTGATAATGTACAGTAGCCATTGAAGATACACTGACCAGGTCCAAAATAAAAAGGTAAAACCTGCAGAAACTTGACTGCCATCTATTGCAATGCTTTTAATCTGCGATAACATCTTCATCAAAATTCAGTGACGATTCTTAATATTTTACCAGGAAATTACATTAATGAACAGGTGAATTTTTCAATCAATCAGAAATTGTAATTCTGCTGTCAATTTCTTTTCACTTCCCTTGGATTCGTACCACTTTGTTCTTCTTGAGGTTAAATTTTTCTGTTTATTTAAAAAAATTGTTTCATTCATTTATCTGTTACCTTAAAAATTTCTCAGACACTAAAACTTGTGGCTATAAAAACAAGAAAAATGAGACACCTGTCTTCAAAGAGTTTACATTTAATCAGACAATCCATTGACAGTGTAAGTGCTATGTAAAGTTGCAATTGAGATAAATAGCATCTTTTTTTTTCTCAGAAGAAACGACATTTGAATTTTATTTTATTTTACTGTATTATTATTATACTTCAAGTTTTAGGGTACATGTGCACAATGTGCAGGTTAGTTACATATGTATACATGTGCCATGCTGGTGTGCTGCACCCATTAACTCGTCACTTAGCATTAGGTATTATCTCCTAAAGCTATCCCTCCCCGCTCTCCCCACCCCACAACAGTCCCCTAAGTGTGATGTTCCCCTTCCTGTGTCCATGTGTTCTCATTGTTCAATTCCCACCTATGAGTGAGAACATGCGGTGTTTGGTTTTTTGTTCTTGCAATAGTTTACTGAGAATGATGATTTCCAATTTCATCCATGTCCCTACAAAGGACATGAACTCATCATTTTTTATGGCTGCATAGTATTCCATGGTGTATACGTGCCACATTTTCTTAATCCAGTCTATCATTGTTGGACATCTGGGTTGAACCCAAGTCTTTGCTATTGTGAATAGTGCCGCAGTAAACATATGTGTGCATGTGTCTTACAGCATGATTTATAGTCCTTTGGGTATACACCGAGTAATGGGATGGCTGGGTCAAATGGTATTTCTAGTTCTAGATCCCTGAAGAATCGCCACACTGACTTCCACAATGGTTGAACTAGTTTACAGTCCCACCAACAGTGTAAAAGTGTTCCTATTTCTCCACATCCTCTCCAGCACCTGTTGTTTCCTGTCTTTTTAATGATTGCCATTCTAACTGGTGTGAGATGGTATCTCATTGTGGTTTTGATTTGCATTTCTCTGATGGCCAGTGATGGTGAGCATTTTTTCATGTGTTTTTTGGCTGCATAAATGTCTTCTTTTGAGAAGTGTCTGTTCATGTCCTTCGCCCACTTTTTGATGGGGTTGTTTGTTTTTTTCTTGTAAATTTATTTGAGTTCATTGTAGATTCTGGATATTAGCCCTTTGTCAGATGAGCAGGTTGTGAAAATTTTCTCCCATTTTGTAGGATGCCTGTTCACTCTGATGGTAGTTTCTTTTGCTGTGCAGAAGCTCTTTAATTTAATTAGATCCCGTTTGTCAATTTTGGCTTTTGTTGCCATTGCTTTTGGTGTCTTAGAGATGAAGTCCTTGCCCATGCCTATGTCCTCAATGGTAATGCCTAGGTTTTCTTCTAGGGTTTTTATGGTTTTAGGTGTAACGTTTAAGTCTTTAATCCATCCTGAATTGATTTTTGTATAAGGTGTAAGGAAGGGATCCAGTTTCAGCTTTCTACATATGGGTAGCCAGTTTTCCCAGCACCATTTATTAAATAGGGAATCCTTTCCCCATTGCTTGTTTTTCTCAGGTTTGTCAAAGATCAGATAGTTATACATATGCGGTGTTATTTCTGAGGGCTTTGTTCTGTTCCATTGATCTATATCTCTGTTTTGGTACCAGTGCCATGCTGATTTGGTTACTGTAGCCTTGTAGTATAGTTTGAAGTCAGGCAGCGTGATGCCTCCAGCTTTGTTCTTTTGGCTTAGGATTGACTTGGCAATGCAGGCTCTTTTTTGGTTCCATATGAACTTTCAAGTAGTTTTTTCCAATTCTGTGAAGAAAGTCATTGGTAGCTTGATGGGGATGGCATTGAATCTATAAATTACCTTGGGCAGTATGGCCATTTTCATGATATTGATTCTTCCTACCCATGAGCATGGAATGTTCTTCCATTTGTTTGTATCCTCTTTTATTTCATTGAGCAGTGGTTTGTAGTTCTCCTTGAAGAGGTCCTTCACGTCCCTTGTAATTTGGATTCCTAGGTATTTTATTCTCTTTGAAGCAATTGTGAATGGGAGTTCACTCATGATTTGGCTCTCTGTTTGTCTGTTATTGGTGTATAAGAATGCTTGTGATTTTTGTACATTGATTTTGTATCCTGAGACTTTGCTGAAGTTGCTTATCAGCTTAAGGAGATTTTGGGCTGAGACAATGGGGTTTTCTAGATATACAATCATGTCATCTGCAAACAAGGATAATTTGACTTCCTCTTTTCCTAATTGAATACCCTTTATTTCCTTCTCCTGCCTAATTGCCCTGGCCAGAACTTCCAACACTATGTTGAATAGGAGTGGTGAGAGAGGGCATCCCTGTCTCGTGCCAGTTTTCAGAGGGAATGCTTCCAGTTTTTGCCCATTCAGTATGATATTGGCTGTGGGTTTGTCATAGATAGTTCTTATTGAGATATGTCCCATCAATACCTAATTTATTGAGAGTTTTTAGCATGAAGAGTTGTTGAATTTTGTCAAAGGCCTTTTCTGCATCTATTGAGATAATCATGTGGTTTTTGTCTTTGGTTCTGTTTATATGCTGGATTACATTTATTGATTTGCATATATTGAACCAGCCTTGCATCCCAGGGATGAAGCCCACTTGATCATGGTGAATAAGCTTTTTGATGTGCTGCTGGATTCGGTTTGCCAGTATTTTATTGAGGATTTTTGCATCAATGTTCATCAAGGATATTGGTCTAAAATTCTCTTTTTTGGTTGTGTCTCTGCCCGGCTTTGGTATCAGGATGATGCTGGCCTCATAAAATGAGTTAGGGAGGATTCCCTCTTTTTCTATCGATTGGAATAGTTTCAGAAGGAATGGTACCAGTTCCTCCTTGTACCTCTGGTAGAATTTGGCTGTGAATCTATCTGGTCCTGGATTCTTTTTGGTTGGTAAGCTATTGATTATTGCCACAATTTCAGAGCCTGTAATTGGTCTATTCAGAGGTTCAACTTCTGCCTGGTTTAGTCTTGGGAGAGTGTATGTATCGAGGAATTTATCCATTTCTTCTAGATTTTCTAGTTTATTTGCGTAGAGGTGTTTATAGTATTCTCTGATGGTAGTTTGTATTTCTGTAGGATTGGTGGTGATATCCCCTTTATCATTTTTTATTGTTTCTATTTGATTCTTCTCTCTTTTCTTCTTTATTTTTCTTGCTAGCGGTCTATCAATTTTGTTGATCCTTTCAAAAAACCAGCTCCTGGATTCATTAATTTTTTGAAGGGTTTTTCGTGTCTCTATTTCCTTCAGTTCTGCTCTGATTTTAGTTATTTCTTGCCTTCTGCTAGCTTTTGAATGTGTTTGCTCTTGTTTTCTAGTTCTTTTAATTGTGATGTTACGGTATCAATTTTGGATCTTTCGTGCTTTCTCTTGTGGGCATTTAGTGCTATAAATTTCCCTCTACACACTGCTTTGAATGTGTCCCAGAGATTCTGGTATGTTGTGTCTTTGTTCTCGTTGGTTTCAAAGAACATCTTTATTTCTGCCTTCATTTCATTATGTACCTAGTAGTCATTCAGGTGCAGGTTGTTCAGTTTCCATGTAGTTGAGTGGTTTTGGGTGAGTTTCTTAATCCTGAGTTCTAGTTTGATTGCACTGTGGTCTGAGAGACAGTTTGTTATAATTTCTGTTCTTTTACATTTGCTGAGGAGAGCTTTACTTCCAACTATGTGGTCAATTTTGGAATAGGTGTGGTGTGGTGCTGAAAAAAAAGTATGTTCTGTTGATTTGGGGTGGAGAGTTCTGTAGATGTCTATTAGGTCTGCTTGGTGCAGAGCTGAGTTCAATTCCTGGGTATCCTTGTTAACTTTCTGTCTGGTTGATCTGTCTAATGTTGACAGTGGGGTGTTAAAGTCTCCCATTATAATTGTGTAGGAGTCTCAGTCTCTTTTTGGTCACTCAGGACTTGCTTTAGGAATCTGGGTGCTCCTGTATTGGGTGCATATATGTTAGGATATATATATATTGGGTTAGCTCTTCTTGTTAATTGATCCCTTTACCCTTATGTAATGGCCTTGTCTCTTTTGATTTTTGTTGGTTTAAAGTCTGTTTTATCAGAGACTAGGATTGCAACCCCTGCCTTTTTTTGTTTTCCATTTGCTTGGTAGATCTTCCTCCATCCTTTTATTTTGAGCCTATGTGTGTCTCTGCACGTGAGATGGGTTTCCTGAATACAGCACACTGATGGGTCTTGACTCGTTATGCAATTTGCCAGTCTGTGTCTTTTAATTGGAGCATTTAGTCCATTTACATTTAAAGTTATTATTGTTATGTGTGAATTTGATCCTGTCATTATGATGTTAGCTGGTTATTTTGCTCGTTAGTTGATGCAGTTTCTTCCTAGCCTCGATGGTCTTTACAATTTGGCATGATTTTGCAGTGGCTGGTACTGGTTGTTCCTTTCCATGTTTAGTGCTTCCTTCAGGAGCTCTTTTAGGGCAGGCCTGGTGGTGACAAAATCTCTCAGCATTTGCTTGTCTGTAAAGTATTTTATTTCTCCTTGACTTATGAAGCTTAGTTTGGCTGGATATGAAATTCTGGGTTGAAAATTCTTTTCTTTAAGAATGTTGAATATTGGCCCCCACTCTCTTCTGGCTTGTAGAGTTTCTGCCGAGAGATCAGCTGTTAGTCTGATGGGCTTCCCTTTGTGGGTAACCCAACCTTTCTCTCCGGCTGCTCTTAACATTTTTTCCTCCATTTCAACTTTGGTGAATCTGACAATTATGTGTCTTGGAGTTGCTCTTCTCGAAGAGTATCTTTGTGGCGTTCTCTGTATTTCCTGAATTTGAATGTGGGCCTGCCTTGCTAGGCTGGGGAAGTTCTCCTGGATAATATCCTGCAGAGTGTTTTCCAACTTGGTTCCATTCTCCCCATCACTTTCAGGTACACCAATCAGACGTAGATTTGGTCTTTTCACGTAGTCCCATATTTCATGGAGGCTTTGTTCATTCCTTTTTATTCTTTTTTCTCTAAACTGCCCTTCTTGCTTCATTTCATTCATTTCATCTTCCATCACTGATACCCTTTCTTCCAGTTGATCGCATCAGCTCCTGAGGCTTCTGCATTCTTCAGGTACTTCTCGAGCCTTGGCTTTCAGCTCCATCAGCTCCTTTAAGCACTTCTCTGTATTGGTTATTCTAGTTATACGTTCGTCTAAATTTTTTTCAAAGTTTTCAGCTTCTTTGCCTTTGGTTAGAATTTCCTCCTGTAGCTCGGAGTAGTTTGATCGTCTGAAGCCTTCTTCTCTCAACTCGTCAAAGTCATTCTCCGTCCAGCTTTGTTCTGTTGCTGGTGAGGAGCTGCGTTCCTTTGGAGGAGGAGAGGCACTCTACTTTTTAGAGTTTCCAGTTTTTCTGCTCTGTTTTTCCCCCATCTTTGTGGTTTTATCTACTTTTGGTCTTTGATGATGGTGATGTACAGATGGGTTTTTGGTGTGGATGTCCTTTCTGTTTGTTAGTTTTCCTTCTAACAGCCAGGACCCTCAGCTGCACGTCTGTTGGAGTTTGCTAGAGGTCCAATCCAGACCCTGTTTGCCTGGGTACCAGCAGCAGTGGCTGCAGAACAGCGGATTTTCGTGAACCGCGAATGCTGCTGTCTCATCGTTCCCCTGGAAGTTTTGTCTCAGAGGAGTACCCGGCCGTGTGAGGTATCAGTCTGCCACTGCTGGGGAGTGCCTCCCAGTTAGGCTGCTTGGGGGTCAGGGGTCAGGGACCCACTTGAGGAGGCAGTCTGCCCCTTCTCAGATCTCCAGCTGCGTGCTGGGAGAACCACTGCTCTCTTCAAAGCTGTCAGACAGGGACATTTAAGTCTGCAGAGGTTACTGCTGTCTTTTTGTTTTGTCTGTGCCCTGCCCCCATAGGTGGAGCCTAGATAGGCAGGCAGGCCTCCTTCAGCTGTGGTGGACTCCACCCAGTTGGAGCTTCCTGGCTGCTTTGTTTACCTAAGCAAGCCTGGGCAATGGCGGGCGCCCCTCCCCCAGCCTTGCTGCCACCTTGCAGTTTGATCTCAGACTGCTGTGCTAGCAATCCATGAGACTCCGTGGGCGTAGGACCCTCCGAGCCAGTTGTGGGATATAATCTCCTGGTGCGCCGTTTTTTAAGCCTGTTGGAAACGCACAGTATTAGGGTGGGAGTGACCCGATTTTCCAGGTGCCATCTGTCACCCCTTTCTTTGACTGGGAAAGGGAACTCGCTGACCCCTTGAGCTTCCCGAGTGAGGCAATGCCTCGCCCTGCTTCAGCTCACGCACGGTGCGCTGCACCCACTCTCCTGCGCCCACTGTCTGGTACTCCCTAGTGAGATGGACCCGGTACCTCAGATGGAAATGTAGAAATCACCCGTCTTCTGTGTCACTCACACTGGGAGCTGTAGACCGGAGCTGTTCCTATTCGGCCATCTTGGCTCCTCCCTCAATAGCATCTTATTAATGATTTTTGTCAAGATATGACTCTTATACATCGTGTCTATAAATGTACCTAATTAGCTTATGTGGGATGAAAAAAAGAAATAAGATTTCAAAGGTGTCATTGTCAATATATCTACAATAGTAAATTTAGCTCCCTGAAAGTGTCCTCAATTTTTACAACCTTCTGAAATATGACCTTTTAATAAGTCACTCTGCCACCCTAACTCCATCTGCACCATCTGAAAAAAAAATAACAAGAAACAAATTATGGAATAATCTTCTTGACAGTTCCATATATTTCTAATGAATGGATGTTTCTGAGTCGCCATTGTTTGCCATCTCCACAGACAGGATTCAGTTAATTAAATGGCTAATTAGATTTCTGTAATCCTGTTGTCATTGTGTTTGAGGTGACATTTTGTCAGCATTTCTCTTGTGGCTTCTTCAGTTTAATGGGAAATATTCTTGCTTAGCCAACTTGGCTTTTGCTATTTTGTTGGAAAGGCAGTTCCCTCTATTGGTGTAATGAAATCATTGCCTTCCCAAATATAGCTCTGCCACTCAGCATTTAAATAGAAAAGAATAGGAAAATAATAATCTGATTAGACAAACAGGCCCATGTTCAAAATCCATTTCCAAAATCAAATAATAGAATTGGACTGAGTTCAGAGTGGAAGAATGACTTAGGTATTATTACATACAATAGTACGTATTCTTTGACCAGCAGAATGTGGACGGATTTAAAATCTTATATTCTTCTATTCTTTTTATGCTTCACAAGAGTGAAATTCTTAAAAAAAAATGGGAAGGATCTTATTTCAGGCAGCATTCTTAGACACTACCAACTATATTAGAGCAAAAAAGTGAAAGATCAGGGCCAAAGTCACCATTCAGTTATATATAATTTATATTATTGTAGGAATATATCAATTTTTAATGTCATTTGTATATAAGCTATGTATATATGAATCATTTATGTAATTTACATATATAAGCAATATATGAAAATCATTTTTGTGATTTATATATAAATGATTTAAAACATTAGGATGGTAAGTTGTATTACAATTTAGAATTTGATAATTGTTAAGTATATGACAATTTTATGTATTTGAATTTTAATAAATAGAATTTTATTGCTATAAGTTCTAATTTCTATTTTAAGTCATTTTCCCAGCAGAATGACACAAATTTGGTATTATTTTGAAAGTGATTCCCACACTTTCCATCAGATTATGTCTGAGTTTTTAATTCTTTTTAACTTTACTTGGGAGTGGAGGTTGGATGTATTTATCAAAGCCAAAGAACCACTCAAGCTTTCAACAAGGTGCCTTTAACTCGTCTGACCCTCAGTCCTAAGTTCACACAGGCCATACTCTTAAATATTCCTTGAGGCTCAGAAATGTTCTCTGCTGTTTCTGTGCTATTCAGAAGCATAGGAGACATCTACTTTCTTTCGAATGGGCATAGAAAATGTCTTTTAATCTAAGCAACTTACCTAACAAGATATGTGATATAGTGATTTTCCCATCCCAGATGTCTCAATTCATCTGTATAACATTATCCTAAATTGAATATAAAACTTCCGTCTCATCTTGAATCCCATAAACTTATATAGGGTTATGCCAGCTCTCCAGTGCTCTACCTCTTTTCTATACTAGAATCAGCTTTGTTTATACACTCATGATTTCCATTTAGACCATATTTCCTTCTATGCCTATTCTCCACAAAATATTTATTTTCAAATTAAAAGACAGAAATTGGGAATAATAAAGGCTTGATATTCCTCATGATATCTTCTTCGAAGTTATTTATGTCTGCTGTAATGCTTTTGGTTCTTCAAGGGCCTTTGCTTTTGAGCCAAAAAAAAAATGGCAAAAACAAAGTATTTTGCTCTCATATTCTGTTATGGCACATACATTCCCTGATGTAGTAAGTGAAAGATGACAAAAACTATGAGAAAAAAAGAGAAAAGGAAAATTAGAGAAAGGAGGAAAGAGTGGAAAAAATCAGTTCAAAAGTTTCTACAAGCATACAAAAAGATTGATTGTTCTGTGCCCATAGAAAACATGTGTGATGATTTTGTGTTTTCACCTTGGGTAGACTAAACTTTCTTCTCTGGAATTTCCTTGCTCATATGTTATTTGGGGGGTGAACTACAAGAGTTATTGTCTTACAAAAGTTGGAAGAAGGAAGGGAGAAATAACCATTTTGTATCATGCACATCCATTTTTTTCCTTATCCAATTATACACTAATATAGGTTGTTGTAGTGAAGAGATAATGTAACAAAAATCCGTAAAAAATGGTCATTAATTAAGAGAGATTATCCTGGGTGGGCATTACTTACTCAGTTGGGACCCCATAGAAAAAGGCTTATTACTTCCCTGGGGAGAGAGAAAGAGACTCACTTTGGCAATAGCTTGGCCCATACTCATGAAATTCCAGCCCACGCATGATTCTTCCTTTCTAACTACCTATTATATGTGACGCTGGACTTGCATATATGCCTACACATATTCTGCTTCTGTGTTTGAGCTTGACTAATACAACCTATTCAATAATCAATGGCAACTCTGTTAAATAAACACATTTCCATCCAGCAGAGCTGAGTGAGTCTCTTGCTTCTGAAAAAGTCACCCGGTCAACAGTGAACATACTAGCTCTAAGTAGTGTGCCTCTGAATACCAACCAGGCAACAACAGTCTCATTCTAGTGACTGCAATTCTACAAATGATGTCATCTACTGAAACTTCTAGAAGGAAAATCTACCAATCCCTGAACTCCATTTTTCCCTGAATCCCTATATAAAATCAGTAGTCTGCTCTGCTCTGCTCTGCTCACAGAGACTATGACAGACAAGCATAGCTCTCTCTTGTTATAGTGAACAATAAAATCAGCTTTGTCTTTTTATTTTAGATATCTAGTAGCCTCATCATCCTTAAAATACTACTATGGACATTATATAAAAATATTATTCAGATTCCAGCCAGTTGTTGCCATCTGCATTAGCCAGTCCAAGCTAGCTCCATGTTGCCTGGATTATATCCTATTGGAAGTTTATTATTTACCTACAATTATTCTCTGTTTAATCAACCTTATGCAATTTTTACCTGTATTTATTTAAGACTGTTTAAAAGAAGTGCATTTTTTTTCAAAAATCAAGTATGCATTTAATTAGGATGAATTCTTATCAAATATTTGGTCAATATTATTTCCTTATATAGCCACTCTCTTTAATATATTCTTGAAAGGATGACTTCGAAAATTGTAGAACTAAGCAATGGAGGAAATAATTCATATAAAGGGGCTTAGCAAAATTCCTAAAACAAAATAATTACCCCTAAAATTGTTGTTATTATTATGCTTAATTAGGATATTTTAATGAAGAAAACTGACTGTATTTTGACAGATAAAATGAATTGAGAATTTTCCTCTTTAATTTGACAAGAAGAAAGTGAGAAAGAAAAGAAATAAGCATTTAAAAAAAGAATAACTATATTTTGTAAGAAGTTCATTAAAATGGTTTTAAAGTCCAAATGTAATGTTCAAAACTGAGAATAAGGGAAAAGTGTCAATTTACTTCAGAGAGGGGTGAATATAATGTGGGAAACACTTGAGAAATCACTTCAAAATTCTAGTACACAATTTTATAATCGCTTTTCAAACTATAATCACATTTATGCAGACTAAAATTTGAGAAAGTACTTCAATTAAGATTCATTAACAGTCTATTCAAGTTCAATAGTCAACAATCACTTTTATTTTGATGTATCTAGTCCTTGATTCACTTCTCATGTTTCTGAATATGCTGAAATAGGCCAGTAAATAACACAGAAAAAAAAAGCTAACATCAATATCTGCTGGAAGTAGAAAATCGAAAAATGTGGAATTAAATGATTATTAAATGCTTTAATTTCCCTGAAATCATTATAGTCTGTAGTTGACATAATATAGAGTATGAATAATAAAGCTGGCTTACCATTTGACTTTTTTTAAGCCATTAACACCGTTTTGTTCCTGTTCAAAATACTTCATTTACATTGAGAAAATACCATTTCCGAATAAATAACATGTTCTTTAAACTTCTATTGGTGTACAGTTTAGGATAAGGAAATAAAGCACTTTATCTCAAAAAATATTAATGTGTCTCTTGTAGATCTTATTTCAGATAAATCTGCATTATTGCAATAAGTTTTCTGGTTTCTCTTAGGATACTTTTTAATAACATGATTATCTTTTTTCTCAGTGACAGATTCATCTGTCAAGCAGTATCCCCAATGAGGGTGTGTACAAAAATAGGCCAGCAGTAAAAGCACATGCGATACCTTATTTTTGCAAACTGGGTCGCATTTAACTAACTTTTTTTCCTCCCATGATATTATGAATTATAAAGAACTTTATAAAAGCAAGTAATTGATCTTGTTCTTTTTGAGGCTACTTTTTTTTTTTTTTTGAGACAGAGTCTCACTCTGCTGCCCAGGCTGGAGTACAGTGGCACGATCTTGGCTCACTGCAACCTCCGCCTCCCGGGTTCAAACGGTTCCTCTGCCTCAGCCCCCTCAGTAGCTGTGATTACAGGCAGACGCCACCATGCCCGGTTAATTTTTGCATTTTTAGTAGAGAAAGGGTTTCACCATATTGGCCAGGCTGGTCTTGAACTCCTGACCTCGTGATCTGCCTGCCTTGGCCTCCCAAAGTGCTGGAATTACAGGTGTGAGTGAGTCACTGTGCCCGGCTGAGATTTCTTAATAGAATTAGTATCTTATTTGGTCCTATGCTCAGGAAATAAGTGGAATAATGTGCCCATATGCAAATATGTCACGGTATTCATACTATATTTGCTCTAAATATGGAGCAATTTCAGATGTTGCCACTTTTATAATTCAGACACTTATGATAGCCATTATAATTCTTAACCTCATTTTTCATTGATCCAAACACAGCTAAAGATTGAGAATATGTGAGTGGAATAAAGAACGATATAACAAAAAGGAAAGGAACCACTGCATGTGGGATAAAATAATGTTGAACTCATTCTAATCATCGTTTTATTGTGTACTCCACCCCAATTCCTTGTATAAGTGTTGAATTTGGTTTAGTAGAATGAGGAAAAGCCTTGGAGCAACACAGAGCTGAATTTGAACATAGTTTGGTCAGGTACTGGGCAAAGTAATTTTCCCCTAAAGACTTAAATTTTCTCATCTACAAAATAAATGTAATAATAGCTATCTTATCCATTTGCTGTTAGCATTGCACAAGATAAGCATAAAAATTCCTGGGAAAAGATCAGTGAAATAAAACAGAATAGGGTCCAGAAATAGACCCACACAGTCAACTGATCTGTGACGAAGGAGCAAATGTAATATGCTAGAGGAGAGATAGTCCTCAACAAATGGTACTAAAACAATTGGACATCTAAGATACTGAACTTATACCCTTTATAAAGCTATCTCAATATGGATAATAGATCAAGGTGTAAAGCACAAAACCATAAAACTGCTAGAAGACAACAAGGGAAAATATAGATGACTTTAAGTATGATGATGAATTTTTTGGTACAACACTATGATTCGTGAAAGAAATAATTGCTAAACTTGGCTCCGTTAAAATTAAAAATCTCTGCTCTGCAAAAGACATTGTCAAGAAAATAAGATAAGCAACTGACTTGGAAAAAATATTTGCAAAAGACATGTCTGATGAAGAACTGTTATCCAAAATATACAAAGAATTCTTAAAACCCAACAATAAGAAAATAAGTGGTTAAAATATCTGAAAAGTTCACCAAAAAAGATATACAGATGAAAAATAAACATATGGAAAGATGCCCCAGATGATATATCATTAGAGAATTGCAAATTAAAACAACAATGATACCCAGTACACCTATTAACATGGCCAAAATTCCAAATACTGATGCTATGGTTTAAATGTGTCACCTTCAAAATTCAGGTGTTGCCAATATGATAGTATTAAGAGGTGGGGCCTTTAAGAGCTAATTAGGCCATAAGGGCTCCTTTCTTGTGAATGAGATTAAGACAGTTTTAAAAGAGACTTTATGAAGCATTCAATTAGCTTGCCCATCTGCCTATCACAATAGGAGGAAACAGCATTCCACTTCTTCCAAGGATGTAGCAAAAAAGCCATCCTTTCTGAGAGAAGCTCTCACTAGACAACTGAACCTGCCAGCACCTTGAGTTTGGACTTTCCAGCTCCGAGACTATGAGACAATAATTTCTGTTCTTTATACATTACAGTCTCAGGTATTTTGTTTTAGCAGCACAAAATGAATGAAGACTACCAATAACACCAAATGATGGTAAGGATGTGGAGCAACAGGAACTCTCTTTCATTGTTAGAAGCAATGTAAAATGGTACAGCCACTTTGAAAGACAGTTTGGCAGTTTATTAGAAAAGTAAACATACTCTTGGCATACTATTCAGCAACTGTGTTCCTTGGTATTTACCGAAAAGGACTTGAAAAACAAAGGCTTTGTGTCCACACAAAAACCTGCACATGAATGTTAATAGCAGATTTAGTCATGATTGCCAAAACTTGGAAGCAACCAAGATGCCCTCCAGTAGGTGAATGGATAAATAAACTGAGATACATTCAGGCACTGGAATCTATTCAGTGATAAAAAGAAATGAGGATTCAAGCCATAAAAACACATGGATGAAACTTAAACGTACACTACTAAGTGAAAGAAGCCAATTTGAAAAGGCTACATACTGTATGATTCCAACCATGTAATATTTTTAGAAAGGGCAAAACTATGAAGACAGTAAAAAGATCAGTGGTTGCCAGTAGTTAGAAGAAAGGGAGGAAGGAAGAATTAGAGGAATACAGAGGATTATTAGGGCAGTGAGACTATCCTGTATGATTCACAGGTGGATACATGTTATTGTACAACTGTCAGAATCCATTTAATCTAAAGCACCAAGAGAGACCCTTAATATGAACAATGGACTTTGAGTGATAATGATGTCTCAGTGTAGGTCCATCAGTTGTAATGAATATACCACTCCAGTGCAGGATGTTGATAACAGAAGAAGCTATGTATGTATGGGGCCAGGGGATATATAGGAATGCTGAACTTTCTGTTCAATTTTTCTGTGTTCTTAAAACTGCTCTTTTAAAAAGTCTATTTTTTATAATCCTGGATAGTAAAATAAAAATGTTAAAAAATTTTTTAAAAATCTTTTTATTTTAATTTGCTATATTAGAGGCCCAGTTATTGGTAGAAAAGTAAAAATTTTGATTTTCTCTAAGAAAGACCAAAAATACTGTTCTTCTTTCCAAGTTAAGGAATGCTTTGTGTTTTTTATTCTCAAAAAGAGTTTCAGAACTTTCTGTTGATTATTATTTTACCCTGGTTTTTATGAGCAATTGGCCTCTTGTTGATGTGTTTTTAAGTATTATTTTGACAAAAAATGAGGGGAGTGCAATTGATCTTCATAACGAGGAACAATGTGGATAAGAAACAAAGACAGAACGGGGAGACAAAAGTGGAGAGAACAGAAAAAAAATGAATCTCTGAGAAAGAATATTTGGGGCTGAGTTAGAATGATAAAATTTTCTGTAAAAAGCACTAACTTCAAGAAGCAGTAAAACAAAGTCCTCTCCAGCCATCTATTCAGTTTGTATTCCAAGGGAAGCTGACTGTGCTCAGAGCTGTCACACAATTTTAGGCCTCTGGGAGTGGACTTGATGCCTGGCTCATGCCACATATTCTTAACCCGTAACTATCTGCCAAACTTTGAGAGACTACTATATCCTTTAATATCCTCATGGCAAATATAACATTAAAAGCATCCATGAACAGGGTCCGGTGTGGTGGCTCACACCTGTAATCCCAGCACTTTGGGAAGCCGAGGCAGGCATACCACTTGAGGTCAGGAGTTTGAGACCAACCTGGCCAACATGGTGAAACGCTTTCTCTACTAAAAATATAAAAATTAGCCAGATATGCTCTCTTGAACCCAGGAGGTGGTGGATGCAATACCACTGGACTTCAGCCTGGGAGACAGAGCGAGACTGTCTCAAAACAAAACAAAAAAGGTATCCATGAACAATAAGCGACAGGCCCCATGCCTATGGGTCGGAATTTACCTGAGAATGCTAGAATACTTCACATTTTCAGCGTGAGAACAAATCGCAGGCAAAGAAATAACACAGGACATAAATGAGAGTATAACCAGCTTTGTATCAAGCAGAGCCTAACTCCAAAAACTAGTGATGCAAACACGGGTAAGAAACTGTACTCTGGAAAAGCAGCACTGGCATGAATTAGAATTCCAGCTCCAAAACTAATTAACTGATATCTTTATTCATTCATTCAAAAAAGCATTTTTGATGTTCCAGACACTGGATTATATGATGTTGAGCTAATATTAATATTCTTTCTAATTCATACTATGTATAAGTAGGTGTTGATAATAATTGTCTACTTGAATATATTTTAAAAATCTGAGCTAATATGTTGTCAATATCTGAAAAATCTACAACACTATGAACAAAATGGTTATTAAATAATATCCAAAATAATGTAGTAAGCCAAGTTGGGAGGGAGAGTTTATTCATCTAAGAAAATGCTCTGTGTCAGGCTACAGGCTAGAAATTGCAAGCTTTCTTCGATTGGAAGTAACATAATCATAATTCACATTTAATCTTTTATTCCTTACCTCTTACAATACACATACAAACCACATTTTTTCCTGTCTTAGAAACTCATATTTCTTTATGCAGTTACCTGGAATTGAAGAACCTTACTACATTTTGAAACACAGGGCTTAGCAAAACTTCTTTTAATTTCATGTGAGAGTAAGATGCAGTCAGATGTTTGTTTTATTTGTACTAAAGACTAACACATTCCATATTACAAATGCCAGAGTGGAAAACTGAAGTCCCAATTCTAGGCTATTGGGAAACCCAAAAGAAAGTGAAATTAAAGAGTAAGATTTGCCTGCTACTAAACTGCAGAACATTTCTTGTACTAGGGATGAATAATTCAATTCAATTCCAATGCAGAATGATGTGAGAATGAAACTGATAGGAGAGCAAATGGAAACAGCTGTGTTTTATTGCAACACAGACAGTCGGCACATTTTGCTGCTGATTTATAATGAAAATGGAAATTGTAAGTGACAGGCTGAGGGTAGTTTATAAAGCAAACATTTGGAAGCCTTGGAGGTGATATTGCTTTATGAAAGGCAACCATCTGACCCACCTTTTCCATTCTGCATGGTTGCTGAATTCCCTTACTGAGATGAAAGTACATTTTTACCTCAAAAAAAAAAAAAAAGTGCTTTGGGACTAGAGTAAAGCAAAGTCTCATAGAATCCAGCAAAGTTTCATAGAACCCAGAGTGCATGTGATGGTTTTCTAAGTTCTTATCTAAAATCAGTTATTAATCAGAACCTCCCTGGTTTAGAGAACTTTGGCCCTGCACCCTTGGACAATAGGGTTTTTTTTTTTTTTTTTTGGTCTACATCACAAGAAGTCTAAAAATAGGCAGTTTGGAGCCATGGCTCAAAAATCTGGATAGTGATCCAGGATCTTTCTGTCTTTTTCTTCCTGCTGTGTGGATTTCATATTTTCTCTTTTGCTGCTGCACCTCCAAGCATGGTGTCCCAGTGACCATATCTAGATGAAGATG
Source organism: Pan paniscus (assembly GCF_029289425.2). Taxonomy (NCBI): domain Eukaryota; kingdom Metazoa; phylum Chordata; class Mammalia; order Primates; family Hominidae; genus Pan; species Pan paniscus. Next base: position 40,396,529 of record NC_073258.2, on the reverse strand, counting down.
ACTGGGAAGAAAGGGTTGAGTTTGAGTTGAGTCAGCAGTCAAATGGGGCCCAAATTACTATCAGTAAAGGTAACAATATTTTCTGCATTTCAGAGGTAGTTTCTATAATATATGCAAGTAACTTTGATGCATAAATATGTTTTCGTTCTGGTTACACAACTGTATTTCAGTCTTGTAACCAGGTATTTTCTGTTTGCCATGGCCCTTTTATTCCTAAGTACAGAGGCAATTTGGCTCAAAGGTTGGTCAAATACAACCCTGCACTGTAATTGCTAACCATCTTCTCTAACATTCATTCTTGCAGCTGAATCTAGATGCATTCTTCCAGATTTGCAGTAGTTCGTATGATTTGTCTTACAGAGACCTGTTTATTGCCTCCTGCCATTTCAAAACACATAAGAAGCTTTTGTGACACACGCACACACACACGCACACACCTGCACACAGATACTCTCTAGATCTGGGTGATATTACCTAAACACTAACACAATTTAACCCATCTTATGACACACTAAGAAAGATGATGTTCTAACAGATCATTTTTTTTCTTTTGGCCTTGTGAAAAATATCTATTACTTTGGCCTTAGGTTAATTTAAGCCTGGATCATTGCCAGTGTTTACAGTGGGTTTTCTTTAATGTGTGAAAGCCAATTGGCAAAATAATGTAGTGAGCCAAGTTGGGAGGGGAGTTTATTCATCTTAAAAAATGCTCTGTGTCAGGCTACAGGCTAGACATCACAAGAAGCTAAGAATGAGTATGTCAAATTCTTAAGAAGGAAGCCGACAGAAACAGAAATAATTGCAACACAGGGTGACAGTAGGCTACCTCAACATCATGAACAAGCTATGATGGAAAAACAGAAGATGTATTGAGAAGATATATTAAGTATGCCTGGGAGAGCAAAAAGATACTTTATAACAGAGTTATATGGGCTGGGGCCCATGGAGACAGGAAGTGTGTAGATATTTTTTACTCAGGAAAAAATAAGTAAATCAAAATAACAATAAAACAAACAATAATAATAATAATATAAAAGATTGGGAATAAATGACAAAAACAATGGGGAAATATATTGAAGTTTCTTTTTAATTATTTTCTTGTTGGTGAGGATGAAAAATAACCTACATTCAGATTTTAATTGGGGGGGTCCCGTAACCCAACTTTTGAAATTTTGAATGCCATCTTTCAAAGCAACGTGCAGGGTGGCCTCTCCCAGAGATGGCTAGCTCTAGGGAGTTTCCTTTCACCAAAACTTTTTGCAAGAGGCCTTCCTATTGTGTTGGAAAAGTTACTGATTTGGTTTCAAATGTATCTGGTTTACAATCGTTCTTTGACAACTCAGTAGCTCAGTAACAGGCAAATTTTATAAACTCTGTATTAGTTATCTATTGCTGAATGACAAATACAGAAAAAAAAAATCCACAGAAACAACAACAAAAAATTTGATGGATTAAAATACTTATTACCTTTTCTGTCTGTCATAAATTTGAGAGTGGCTTAGCAAGGAGGTTTTCACTCAAGTCTCTCATAAGGATTCATACAAAATGCAGTCAAGATGGCAGGAAGTCTCAGTCTCTGTTGGCCAGAGGTCTCCATTCTTTGCCATATGTTTCTGTCCATAAGGTTGTTTGAGTGTCCTCATGATATGGCTGTTGACTTCCCCACAGTGAGTGATCCTAAAGAGAGCAAGGAAGTAGCCACTATTTCTGTTATAGCCTGGTCTTGGAAGTGGCATGACACCTCTTCCACCATATTCTGTTTATTACAAAAGAATCACTAAGTCCACCTCAAATTAAAGGGAAAGAAAATTAAATTTCACCTGTGGAAGGAAAGAGTATCACTAAATTTTGGGGCATACTTTAAAACCACCACACTCTCTAAGCTTCTTATGTCCTTATTTGTAAAATGGCAATGCACATAAAAGAGATAATGTAATTATTCTTACTCTGTGAGAGTCAGCTGTTAAAAAAAAAATCTCAACTCTTCCCTCCCTTACCCATATTTTCTTCCCCATCTTACTCCTTTTCTTCTTTTTATTCTCCTTGTTGTGGTTGTCATTACTGTCATAATCATCAGTATTACTGCATCCTGGCCTTTTTCAGAAGATATATTATGTGACTTAGTAAATTTGGAAATGGAAGGTGGGAGAACTTTCTCTAATTTTTGCTGACCATAGATAATTTACTGAATACTTTTATGGGCAAAGCACTCTGTCAAGTGCCATAAATAAATATCTATTCATATCATCCTCACAATATATGACTAGGCAACCTCACTCTTTTTTTTTTAAATATAAAGTAACATAATGGAGCTATTTCATGACTGGCTTCAAATGATCATCTGTGAAGTGATGAAAGCAGAGTTTAAACTCAGGCCATCCAATGTCAAAGCCATGGTCTTCCCATCATGCTATGCTGCCACAGGTTCCTCTGTCTCTATGCATTTTGGAAAATTGTAGAAACCAAATGGGAGAAACATGATATAGAAAAACGTAAACAACTACACAACATTTTATGAACTTTGTTTAAATTTTTTTAAATTTATAAACAAGAAGAGATGATAGAGCTAAAATAAACAAAAAAGTTAAGTGGGAAAACCACAGTCATCAGGGATTGCTCATAGTCTTTATTGATTTGGAGATACATTGTTCTGCAAAGGAAGCATTTATAAAACTTTTATTCTAATGTAGTTTTAACATAGCCCCATGTAGTTAGAAATCTAATTCTATAAAACTGGTTACTGAAAGAAAATAATTTTCAAACTTTAGTTTTCAACCTACTGTCTACAGTAGCTTCTGTACACTTGGAACAATAAAATTGGCTATTTATATTAATTTATCTCTGACTCTTTAGAATGGAATTATTTCATCAATACCTTTTTGCTAAGGAATGTAGACATCCCTACATTTTGGAATTTTTATTGCAAGTACGTACAGTTTTACTCATAAATTGAACTTTTATCTCCACAATATTTGAGTAAATTATGAGGATTCAAAACAAAAGTGTGAAACTGTCATCGGGAGGAGAAAGATTTCAAATAACTTTATTATGTCTCATAAATCTAGGGAGGAGGTAGTGTTATATCACAAATTAAATATTATTTTTTGGGAGATAGAGGAACTGATTTTCACTAAAAGGACTGTTCCTAACTAGTCGTGAGAGTTTGGAAGACTTATTTAAACTTGATGGACCACCACCAGCTCCACCTTAGAGCCAATGAACTGTAACTTTCCAATAGCATTATTTAATGTGAAAAGACTTTCTGTGAATTACTGGATTTACAACATGAGTAATTGGTGATTTTAGCAAATAAGGTATACTAAGAAGTAAAAAGGACAGTATCAGCGCTGTACATCATTTAGCAGGTTGTATCTTGTAGCTGTGCAATGTGTTTGTGTGTGTGTGTGTGTGTGTGTGTGTTTCAGCTTGTTAGATTCTCCAGGTAACTTTGTAGATCCAGTCTGATTTAGCTTTTGTTAAAGTTTCCTCTTCAACAAACAGAAGACTGTTTATTCAAAATATTCACTCAGTATGGCACTAAGATTTCTAAAGCCTTTACATTAAAATAATGCAGATAGCATAAGACTGATAAAACTGGGGCCGGGCACGGTGGCTCATGCCTGTAATCCCAGCACTTTGGGAGGCCGAGGCGGGTGGATCACGAAGTCAGGAGATCGAGACCATCCTGGCTAACACGGTGAAATCCCCTCTCTACAAACATACAAAAAACTTAGCCGGCTGTGGTGGCGGGCGCCTGTAGTCCCAGCTACTCCGGAGGCTGAGGCAGGAGAATGGCGTGAGCCTGGGAAGCGGAGCTTGGAGTGAGCCGAGACTACACCGCTGCACTCCAGCCTGGGTGACAGAGAGAGACTCCGTCTCAAAAAATAAAAATAAAGAAGACTGATAAAACATGGCCAAAAAAAAAACATCTAATTGATTAGAAAGTTATGCAGTCTTTTCACATATGACATAAGGACACACCTATCTTTTCACAGTTTTTTTTAGTTTGTCTATTTTTTGCATAAACGTTAAGAAATTCACATCCCCGTTATATTTCTTATTGAACTAGTCTACTAATATTACACCCATAGTGAACAGATCAGGTTGATGATAGCAACTGTAGTAAACCAGTATCTATTTCTCATTTTAAATTTACTGATTCAGCCAACTGCACTGTATGATTTAGAAAAGAAAAATACCTTATGATAGATCTGAGAATGCTTAACAAACATTATTGCAATTCTGAAAATGCTTTTACTGTCTGTTTCATTCCGGCTTCTGCCAAAAATACCTATGGATCACGTTTAATACACTGTGGTATATGCTTAAACCTTGACATAATGGGAAACACTACAACTTAATATTGAATGAGGTAGTATTGGATTCTTTGTGTCTATAACAATATACTTTTCTACCAATGCATGTCTCATAAGTTTTATTTCATTTCATTGGCATTTAACAAAAAGGGGTTTTGATTTCTTACCCCTTTCAGGTACACCTGCATTTTTCTCGCTCTGTTCTTCTTGCAAGTGTTTCAAAATATTCACTCAAAAGAATTGAGACCGTCATAGGAAGCAGTGGGAAATTTTTAAAAGGGTAATAATAACTGAGGTTAGATGTATCCTCAGACAAAACAAAACACAATTGTTTGCTTTATTAACAAGCCCTACTTCTCAACATATTTATGTTACATTTTCTATAGAAAAAGAAAGTATGGAGTTTAAAAGCTTCACTGTTTTATGCAAATTATGGTATTAAGAAGGTGATATTATTGATGTAGGATATTTTCTTGACCTCTTCCAGTGACTCGTGACAGGGGTGCCCTGTTCGCTCAGCCCACCCTGCTCAACCCCTCGGGGGAGGGAGCACACCAGTGAGGGAGGGGAAGGGAGCGAGCAAGTGCAAGAACTGGCAGGTGGCCTGGCAGGAGCAAACTCCCCTTCACTCAGATCTGCAGGGCTCCACCCCGTGTAGGAGGGACCATGCAAGTGGAACAAGTGCACGAACTGGCCAGCTACTTCAACACTGGCAGGAGCAATGTCCATGCAGTCCCCGCCGCGGCATCCAATTGTGGTGCTTGCGACCCCAAGGCCCAAGAGGGCGTTTTACAATACTCTATTAGCCCCACCATCCACAGTTAGTAGTGTATTATCAGCTTAGTGGGCCCTTTGCATCATCATGTGGGGTGGTTGACCTCTCCCAGCAGGGCAAAGGGCCAATGTGACAGCCTTTCAGGGTACCTGTACTTGGTGCCTCTTGAATTCTTGTCCATTGCCCAAGAGCAATGAGGTCACATGGATGAATTGAAAGATGGTGAATGTGGAGAATTTTACTGCTTGATGTAAGAGGCTCTCAGTGGAGAGGGGAGCTGGAAAGAAGATAGGAAGTGCAGGTCGCTCTCCCTGGAAGTCAAGCTGCCTCTCTCTCTTCTGAAGTCAAATTGTTTCATCCAGCTGCTGTCTCTGAAGTCAAAGTCACCTCTTCCTGACATCCAGCCCTTCTTCCCAATGTTCAGCAGCTTCTCCTCTCTGCCAGCTATGTCCGGGGTCTTTATAGGTAGAGGTTATGGGCATGGTGGGCTGAAGGTAGTTTTGGAAAATGCAACATTGGATGGGTAAAAAGATATTATTTAGAAAGAACCTATCAGGAGAGGGTGGGCACACAGGGATAGAAGTTCTCACTTTCAGCCACAGGTTTCAGGCTTTTTGGCTTGAAGGTGGGGCTTCACCAGGAACCCGCTTCTGTCTGCCTAGAGTTTCTCTGCCTCCTGTCTCTGTCATTATTATGATACACATATGATAGTTATTACTAATTTAGATTATCATCAGATCTACCTGAATGTCCTAATAGAATATCTCCTTGTTTATTCATTTGTTTGTTTACTTAACAGCTCTTAAGTGGATACTATATGCTGGACACTACACAATATCCTGGATATAGATAATAAGCAATAAAGAAAAATATTATTCTTATTCTCCTTGGTCTTACTCTTTTATAAATTAAACAAATACTATCTAATAATTGCAGAAATATATATGTACAGGTGGTAAAAATTCTGTGAAGGAAAAGTAATCAGTTTAATAGGAGTATTTAATGATGGAGCCTGAACATGGCATAACAAAGTTTACCAAAGGAAAATAAAGAATAGCAAAGAAAGAAATGGATACTAGACAGAGGAATAGGGGGAATACATTCCATGTGCAAACATCCTGTAGACTTGTATTTTCAAAAGCCCTGTGGAAGGGTCTAGGCAGGTTTGAGAGAAAGATATAACTAGCATGGTGCTTAAGACTTAGGGAAAAGACTACCTATAATGCAATTTAAGAAGGTAGTAGGCAGCAAATCATGTAGGAATTCATAGACCACAGTAAGGATCTTGTGCTTATCCTATAAGGAAGGAGAAAACATTGAGAAGTTTTAAACAGAGAGTCTGTAGTGATTGATATGTGTATGTGTTTGTATGAGTCCATAATATTTGCCTTTTGCAAAGGATATTTCTGTTTCAGTAGCAAGGATGTATTTTTTCCTTACAACTTCATGAATAATGATTATTTCAGTTTCTGTTTACATTTTGAAACTTCAGTATAATTGCTTTTATGTTGGAAAAATTATAGAAAGTGAGATATCAAACTGTGTTTTTAAAATATGAAAATATAATATGAATCTATATATAATAACCTTCAAAAACAAAAGCACCAGGTTCAGATAACTTCATAGGTAAATTTTACCAAACATTTAAGAAATATAATACTAATTTTCTGCAGTATTTTCTAGAGCATAGAAGCAGAGGAAATCCTTTCTAAATCATTAAAGTTATCTAATACCTAAAAAAGGCAAAACATTAAAAGAAATGAAAAGTACAGACCAATATCTCTCATGAAGATGGATGCAAATATCTTCAAAATATTTGTAAATTGTATCCAACAAGGCTTAAAAATCATTATACTCTGTGACCAGGTGGGATTTATTCCAGATATGCAAGTCTTCTTCATTATTTAAAAAATAATATCACATCAACAGACTCAAGAAGAAAAATCATTTATATGTATATGCAGAAGAAAACATTTAACAAGGTTCAACACATGTTTATGACAGAAATGCTCAGTAAAATAGGAATAAAGGGGAACTTCCTCAAATTTATAAAAAAGGTCTACAAAAAAGTCCATGCTACCATGATACTTAATGGTGAGAAAATAGATGATTTTCCCCCAAGGTTGGGAGCAAGGTGGAATTGGTCTTCTCACCACTCCTAGTCAACATTGTACTAGAAATCCTAGCTAAAACAATAAAATAAGGGAAGAAAAGAAAAGGTGTACATACAGAAAAGAAGAAATAAAACTGTCTTGTTTTGTCTATATAAAATATTCAAAGGAATATATATATGTTTATATATGAATATATAATATGTTTATATATGTGAATATACCTTTATATACAAAGGAATATATATTCATATATATGTTTATATATAAATAAACATATATGTTTGTATATGTATGTGTATTTTTGTGTATATACACATACACACACACACAGTCATGTGTCACATAATGACATTTAGGTCAATGATGGCCTGCCTATATGACAGTGGTCCCATAAGTTTATAATGCAGCTGCCCTAAATAGGTGTTCCATTTTTTAATCTTTTATGCCATGTTTTCACTGTACCTTCTCTATGTTTAGTCATGTTTAGGTACACAAACACGTATCATTGTATTATAATTGCCTGCATTATTCAGCATGGTAACAAGCTGTACAGGTTTGTGGCCTAGAAGCCATAGGCCATAATGAGGCAGGAAATTAAAGAAAAATAAAATTAAAAAGAAAGAGAAATAAGTTTTCCTGTATTAGGCTGACTTGTCCCAGAGGCAGCAACAGGCACAGCCCAGACCCAGGAAAAGTCTTGATAATATTATCTAATGTACTCTGGAGACTCTCCCAGCACTCCCTCAACATAGGGAGAAGAAAAACAAATTTTCCTTTGTTTTATGGAATGAGTTTATAGATTCTTGTTTTCTGTAACTAGTGACTTCAAATATTCTGTTTCATCTAAGAAGTACAACGAAGGTCATGAGAAGCCTGACCTACAGCTGCCTGGGCACCATAGTGAAAGTTATAGGATAAGCCCATATCCAAACCTAGATAACGAACATCTGGGTTGCTTGGCAATGGTCATATGCAATCCTGCCTTTGTCCTGCCTCTGCATCCCCGCTTTCACGCCACGGTAAGCTTGCTTCAAGCTAGCCCACCCACTTTTGTGAAGTGTGTATAAAAGCCAGATGCTGTCTTTATTCCGGGCCCAATTTTTTGGACGTAAGTCAGCTGGGCCTGACTGCGCTCAATAAAGATTCTCCTGTTTCAATCTGAGGTCTCTCTCATCCTCCTGAATCCCGGAACATTTCTATATAACCTAGGTGTGTAGTAGGCTATACCATCAAAGTTTGTGTAAGTACATACTATGATGTTCACATAACAAACAAAATCACCTAACAACACGTTTCTCAGAATGTATCTACATCTTTAGATAACTCTTGAGTATATGACTATATATATGTATATACACGCACACATACATATATACTCCTAAAATTAATAAGCAATAATTGCAAGATTGCAGGATATACGGTTGGTATACAAAAGTCAATTACTTTCCTATATGCCAACAATGGACAATTGAAATTTGAAATTAAAGGAAAAAATACATTCTGTTTACCTTAACACTCTCAAAATCGAAATATTTAGATAAAAATATAACAAAATATGTATAAGATCTATATGAGAAAAACTGTAACTATGGTTAAAGGAATCAAATAACTAATTCAATTAAGAGATAGTTCATATTGATTGATAGGAAAATAATATTCTTAAAATGTCAGTTTTTCTCAACTTGATCTATACATTCATATTGTTTAAATAAAAAAATGCAGCAAATTACTGTGTGGGTATCAACAAATGGATTTTAAAATTTATGTGAAGAGGCAAAGGATCCAGGATTGTCAACACAATATTGAAGAATCAGAACAAGGTCACAAGACTGATACTATTCGATTTCAAGACTTACTGTAAAGCTACAGTAATAATGCCAGTGTGATATCGGTGTAAGATTTGACAAATAAATCAATAGAACAAAATAGCCTAGAAATAGCTCACACAAATATAGTCAATTGATCTTTGACAAAGGAGCAAAAGCAGTGCAATACAGCAAAGATAGCCTTCTCAACAAATGGTGTTGGAGCAAATGAACGTTCACATGCAAAGGAAGTGAATCTGTACCCTGAACTTACGCCTTTTACAAAAATTTACTCAAGATAGAACACAGATCTAAGTGCCAAACACAAAAAGATAAAACTTCTAGAAGATAAAATAGGAGAAAATCTGACTGAACTTTGGTTGGACAGAAAGTGTTTAGATATATCAAGAATGTAAGCCATGAAAAAAAATTGCTAAGTTGAACTTCATTATAATTAGAGATGCATCGTCTGTGAGAGTCACAATTAAGAGAGGACAAGGAAACCACATAAAATATTTGCAAAACACATGTCTGATAAAGTACTGGTATTCAGAATATAAAAAGTACTCTTAAAATTCAACGCTAAGAAAACAACCCAATTAAAAAATGGGCCAAACAGCTAACGCAGGAGGCTGAAGTGGGAGGATCGCTTGAGCCTGGGAGTTTGAGGCTGCAGTAAACTGTGATCCAGCCACTGCATTCTGGCCTCGGCAACTGAGCGAGACTGTCAAAAAAAAAAAAAAAAAAAAAAAAAGTGAGGGGGCGGAAGACCTTAACAGACACTTCACTAGAGAAAATACAGATGGCAAATAAGTATATGTAAATATATTTAACATCATATATCATTAAAAAATTTCAAATAAAAACAGCAATGAGAGATCATTACACCCTTGTTATAATTGCTGAAATTCAACACTGACAATACTTATTTATTGCTGGTAGAAATGCTGAATGGCTCAGTCACATTGGAAGGTAGTTCGTCAGTTTCTTAAAAACCTGAACATATTTTTTCTGACTAAATGATCCAATAATAACATTGCTTGATATTTACCCAGAGGAAGTGAAAACTTACATCTACACAAAATCCTGTGTACAAAAGTTAATAGCAGTTTTATTCATAATTGCTCCAAAATGGAATCAACTGAGATATTGTTTATTAGGTCATGGAAAAATGAATATTGTCATTCATTCTTCCCCTACAGAGCGAAGATTGTAAAAAATCACTTTGATTTTAAGAGATTGGCAAATATCTTAAATCCCACCTACATAATTAAAGAAACCAATATGCATGGTGTTCTAGAAGATGAAACAGTCAAACTTGAAATAAAAGTTGGTTATAGTGAACACTGCTTTCTTTAAAACATATATACAATCTATATAAAATGTCAAGTAAGAGTAAAAATGTTTTATTGTGTAAATGAGTTATATAACGTCCTTCTTTATCCTTCATTTCCTAAAAAGATGATACCTACTTCTTAGGGTCACTTAATGGGTAAAAGGGAAATAATGCATATAAAATGTACTTGATCAGTTTTGTTTTCTTTTACAGCTCCTCTGTATATTGAAACACACAGGCCCACACATACACACAGGAATCTGAGCTTCTATTTACAGCTTTCCAAGTCAAGCTAGGGGAAAAAGTGCAGCCTTTATCAGGAGTGGAGATAAATTAGCTAAATTCTAGTTGGTTTGTAGCTAGACTAAAAACCCTCAATCCACTGTATAGGTAGGTTGTATAGTAGACACTCTCAAAATGTAAAACATCTCAGTTCTAGACTCTGTAAATGTCATGACATTCTTTTATTCACAGGGGTGAGCACTGAGAATGTCTGGAAGAAAGAGGTAAAGATCTACACAGGGAGTGGTCAAACACTTTCATTTCCTGGGAATAGTATAAAAGATTCTGCATTCTAGATAAACCTCTTTTCATAGACTGAATCCTCTCCAAAGGGCATGTGAACTGTTGATAGCCATCGATTCCACAAACCAGTTTATTTTCTCAATTTCAAATGCCTTGTGTGTCTAATATCCACTTTCATTTTCCACTCCTAGTGGAAATAATGTTGATATTGTTCTGCTGTCAGTTGAAATGTGCAAATGGAAACTTATGAGGAAATTTGTTCTGACACTACAAACAGTAAATAATTTTAGTCTGTTTATTCTGATGAGGAAACTGATGTGTCTGTTTTGTTATTTCCTTCCCTCTGTTGTTATTACGGGCATCTAATTTTGAAAGCACAGTGTGAAAAATAATAGTGGTTGTTGGAATGTTTTATAGGAGAAGTCAGTTTATTTTTCTTGCTTTATTAATAAAAAATATTTTATATATATGTGGTACATATGAGTACTTGTTACATGTGTAGTATGTGTAATGATCAAGTTCATGGTTTTTTTCTTTTCTTTTCTTTTCTTTTCTTTTCTTTTCTTTTCTTTTCTTTTGACGGAGTCTCACTTTGTCCCTCAAGCTGGAGTTCAGTGGTGCGATCTTGGCTCACTGCAACCTCCACCCCCGCCAGGTTCAAGCGATTCTCCTGCCTCAGCCCCCTGAGTAGCTGGGATTACAGGCGCCTGCCAGAGCACAGGGCTAATTTGTTATTGTTGTTGTTGTTGTTTTTGTTTTTGTTTTTGAGATAATCTCACTCTGTCGCCCAGGCTGCTGGAGTGCAGTGGCGTGATCTCAGCTCACTGCAACCTCCGCCTTCTGGGTTCAAGCAATTCCTCTGCTTCAGCCTCCCGAGTAGCTGGGATTACATGTGCATGCCACCACACCCAGCTAATTTTTGTACTTTTAGTAGAGACAGGGTTTCACCTTGTTGGCCAGGATGGTCTCAATCTCTTGACCTTGTGATCTGCGCACCTCGGCCTCCCAAAGTGCTGGGATTATAGGCGTGAGCCACCGTGTCTGGCCAAGTTTATGTTTTAAGTAGCCTATAGACACTGGGCCTGAAAAAAAGCTTGATGGTATTTTAAGTTACCATCTATCCCTTGTCTTCTGGGGTGGCAAACAGCCGCCCTTAGGTTACACATCCAACACTGAATCCCACATAGTCAGATACAAACATCACAGTTGCTTCACTTCAGTATGAAAACTCCACACTCTTTGCAAGATAATTCTTTTATTCAATATTCAAAAAAAGAAAATGCTTATTTGCAGCTACTTCCAGCTAGGAAATGAGTTTAGTACAGGTATAATCTAACCATATGGAGTTTGCATTCTAGATGCAAAAATAAATGACAAGTGAATAAACTATTGATATAGTGTTTACATATCTTATATAATCACTTATAACAATGTTATAACAATATTATAAAGAAGAAAACAAAGTGCTGGTGTAGAAAAAGTTAATAGTATGAGGTGGGCGAGATTTATTTTAGGAAGGGTGTCACCAAAGTTCTGTTAAACATAACATTTAGTCTAAAACATTAAGAAATAAAACAAGCAAACGGGAGAGGAGGAGGGGAATCTTTCAAACAGAAGTAACATCAGGTCAACAATCTCTGAGCTGCAAAGAGCTAAGTATGCTTCAAAATCTAAAAAAAAATAAGATCAAAAAGGTGACAGTCTATGAGTAAAGATGGAAGTTATGCAACATAGACGTGAATAAACAGTGAGTCATATAATAAAGAGCTGGCTTATTGAAGGTTTAGGAGTGAAGTTCCAGGCTTATTTGTATGCATTGGCTGACCATTGAAATATTTAAATAGGAAGCAACAGACTTACCTTTAGATTTTAAAGGAACTAATTCTTACTATTTAATTATAAATGGATTACAATGGGCGCTGGCTGAGAGTATTCAAGAGTGAGAAAATACTGGCCTGGATAATGATAGAACAGTGTGGAATGGGTGTGGAGAGCAGGACCCATTCGAGACCTGATTTGCAAACTGAACTGATAAAATATGCTGATGGATGAGATGTAGAAATGAGGAAAAGCATGTAGTTGGCATTGACGTCTAGATTTCAGATATGAGTATTTGTAATGTGGTGGCTTCCTTTTCTATGGTAGGAACGCTTAAAGCAGAGGCAGTGGAAATCGAAGTCATTTTATAGTTAAATTAAGTTTGAGATAACTCAGAATCATCTAAAATAGTCAAGCACTGATGCATATTTTTGTTATTCAGATGTAAGTTAATAGAGTAGCATCAGCTAAAAAGGTTATTTATCTCTAGAATGAAAGAGATTCCCTTGAGAAGAAGGAGAAAAAGAAAAAAAGCACATGATTGTATTCTGAGCAACTCAATGTTAAGTGCTTGAAAACAGTTTAAATCCTATCCCTTTTTGATTTATCCAGGTACATATTACAGAGAATTGTGTGTGTGTGTGTAGACTCTCTCCATATATAGACTCTTTAATTTAGCTGTTTGTCTTTTATTGCTGTTGAAATACTATAGACAGCATCCTAAGTTTAAAACCATATTTCTTTGAGAAAAAAAAACCTTCATAGTTTATGAAATCTTGGAGCTGCCCAGATTTTTCTATTCAACACTTGCATTTTCACTGAATAACTGCACAATGTTCAGTTTCTTTTGGCTAGTGGAGGCAAAAATTGAAATGTTAAAAGCTAGGCCACAGAGGAAGAGAGGTTTTTTTTTTATTTTTTTTTTCTCCAGCAAAATATGCACAAACCTAATTTTGCTTTGCAATTTCTATTTGCCTCTGCCAAAGACACACTTCTCAGGAATAATACTGTATATAAATCCCTTTATAATGCTGGTGCTTGAGGTAAGGATGTTCCAGCCAGATAAGTAGAAGAAGCCAGCCTTTTTAGGAGATCAATGTGTTATAACAGATTTTGACTGAATAAGGTAGTTGTGTTTGGGGAAAAAATAGAATCAGGGTGTTTTCACAGATAAAAAGAACTTTACTCTCCATCCAGTCTCAATTTTACAGAAAAAGAAATTGAAGTTCTCAAAGGTTAAGTTGATTTCTCAAGGTCACATAGCTCATTAGTGGTAAATGTGGGACTAGAACTCAAATTTTCGGATTGGGACCACAGTATCATACAACCTAATTTGACCCAGCACACATAAGTATCTGATGACTAGCTAGTGCATCAATGAGTTCCTACTGAGTCTGTTCGGCTTTTGGCAAAATAGCTGCTTAATTGGAGCTATAATACTTTCTATAAAGTAAAATATATCTTAAAGTCTATGGGAGGTCTCTTCAGAGTTTAAGAATACAGGATCATCTTAGGGAAAGAGGCAAATCCAAATGCAGTTTTACTTTCTTCAAATGCACTAGATGTCATTCCTCCTAGGTTTTGAGTAACTTCTTCTTTGACACTGTAAGTCTGAGGTTAAGAATATAGGGTTTAGAGAAGCAAAAAATCAATCATCTCCACTTCACACATGGCCCTAAGATTTTTAAAATTGCAGATATTAGGAGCAACTTTGGATAAAATCACAGTACAGAAATCAGATGTGCAAGGATTACATTTTTTCTATAATTGATTGTATTTATTTTTTAAATTCCTTTGAAATTTTATTTATGTTTTATTCTTATAGATTTAGAGGTACGAGTGCAGTTTTGTTACATGGATATATTGCACAGTGCTCAAGTCTGGGCTTTTAGTATACCCATCATCCAAATAGTAAACACTGAATATACATTAGTTCTCAACACCACATCGCACTTATTCCAAAACTGACCACATAGTTGGAAGTAAAGCACTCCTCAGCAAATGTAAAAAACAGAAATCACAACAGTCTCTCAAACCACAGTGCAATCAAATAAGAACTCAGGATTAAGAAACTCACTCAAAACCACACAACTACATGGAAACTGAACAACCTGCTCCTGAATGACTACTGGGTACATAACAAAATGAAGGCGGAAATAAAGATGTTCTTTGAAACCAATGAGAACAAACACACAATGTACCAGAATCTCTGGGACACATTTAAAGCAGTTATGTAGAGGGAAATTTATAGCAATAAATACTCACAAGAGAAAGCAGGAAAGATCTAAAATGGACACCCTAACACCAAAATTAAAAGAACTAGAGAAGCAAGAGCAAACAAATTCAAAAGCTGGCAGAAGGCAAGAAATCACTAAGATTAGAGCAGAAATGAAGGAGATAGAAACACAAAAAAAGTTTTAAAAAATCAGTGAATCCAGGAGCTGGTTTTTTGAAAAGATCAACAAAATAGACCACTAGCAAGACTAATAAAGAAGGAAAGAGAGAAGAATCAAATAGATGCAATAAAAAATGATAAAGGGATATCACCACCGATCCCACAGAAATACAAACTACCATCAGAGAATACTATAAACACCTCTACGCAAATAAACTAGAATATCTAGAAGAAATTGATAAATTCCTGGACACATACACCCTCCCAAGACTAAACCAGGAAGAAGTTGAATCCCTGAATAGACCAATAAGAGGTTCTGAATTTGAGGCAATAATTAAGAGCCTACCAACCAAAAAAAGTCTGGGACCAGATGGATTCACAGCCGAATTCTACCAGAGGTACAAAAAGGAGCTGGTACCATTCCTTCTGAAACTATTCCAATCAGTAGAAAAAGAGAGAATCCTCCCTAACTCATTTTATGAGGCCAGCATCATCCTGATACCAAAGCCTGGCAGAGACACAACCAAAAAAGAGAAGTTTAGACCAATTTCCCTGATGAACATCAATGCAAAAATCCTCAATAAAATACTGGCAAACCGAATCCAGCAGCACATCAAAAAGCTTATCCATCAAGATCAAGTTGGCTTCATCCCTGGGATGCAAGCCTGGTTCAATATACACAAATCAATAAAGGTAACCCATCACATAAACAGAACCAAAGACAAAAACCACATGATTATCTCAATAGATGCAGAAAAGGCCTTCAACAAAATTGAACAGCCCTTCATGCTAAAAACTCTCAATAAACTAGGTATTGACGGACCATATTTCAAAATAATAAGAGCTATTTATGACAAACCCACAGAAAATATCATACTGAATGGCAAAAACTGGAAGCATTCCCTTTGAAAACTGGCACAAGACAGGGATGCCCTCTCTCACCACTCCTATTCAACATAGTGTTGGAAGTTCTGTCCAGGGCAATCAGGCAGGAAAAAGAAATAAAGGGTATTCAATTAGGAAAAGAGGAAGTCAAATTGTCCCTGTTTGCAGATGACATGATTGTATATTTAGAAAACCCCATCGTCTCAGCCCAAAAAATCCTTAAGCTGATAAGGAACTTCAGCAAAGTCTCAGGATACAAAATCAATGTGCAAAAATCACAAGCATTCCTATACACCAATAACAGACAAACAGAGAGCCAGATCATGAGTGAACTCCCATTCATAATTGCTACAAAGGGAATAAAATACCTAGGAATCCAACTTACAAGGGATGTGAAGGACCTCTTCAGGGAGAACTACAAACCACAGCTCAATGAAATAAAAGACGACACAAACAAATGGAAGAACATTCCATGCTCATGGATAGGAAGAATCAATATCATGAAAATGGCCATACTGCCCAAGGTAATTTATAGATCCAATGCCATCCCCATCAAGCTACCAATGACTTTCTTCACAGAATTGGAAAAAACTACTTTAAAGTTCATATGGGACCAAAAAAGAGCCCACATTGCCACGACAATCCTAAGCCAAAAGAACAAAGCTGGAGGCATCATGCTGCCTGACTTCAAACTATACTACAAGGCTACAGTAACCAAAACAGCATGGTACTGGTACCGAAACAGAGATATAGACCAATGGAACAGAACAGAGCCCTCAGAAATAACACTACTTATCTACAACCATCTGATCTTTGACAAACCTGATAAAAATAAGAAATGGAGAAAGGATTCCCTATTTAATAAATGGTGGTGGCTAGCCGTATGTAGAAAGCTGAAACTGGATCCCTTCCTTACACCTTACACAAAAATTAATTCAAGATGGATTAAAGACTTAATTGTTAGACCTAAAATCATAAAAACCCTACAAGAAAACCTAGGCAATACCATTCAGGACATAAGCATGTGCAAGGACTTCATGACTAAAACACCAAAAGCAATGTCAACAAAAGCCAAAATAGACGAATGGGATCCAATTAAACTAAAGAGCTTGCACACAGCAAAAGAGACTGCCATCAGAGTGAACAGGCAACCTATAGAATAGGAGAAAATTTTTGCAATCTACCCATCTGACAAAGGACTAATATTCAGAATCTACAAAGAACTTAAACAAATTTACAAGAAAAAATCAAACAACCCCATCAAAAAATGAGCAAAGGATATTAACAGACACTTTTCAAAAGAAGATGTTTATGCAGTCAATAGACACATGAAAAAATGCTCATCATCACTGGTCATCAGAGAAATGCGAATCAAAACCACAATGAGATACCATCTCACACCAGTTAGAATGGCAATCATTAAAAAGTCAGGAAACAACAGGTGCTGCAGAGGATGTGGAGAAATAGGAACGCTTTTACACTGTTGGTGGGACTGTAAACTAGTTCAACAATTGTGGAAGACAGTGTGGTAATTCCTCAAGGATCTAGAACTAGAAATACCATTTGACCCAGCCATCCCATTACTGGGTATATACCCAAGGGAGTATAAATCACGCTACTCTAAAGACACATGCACACATCTGTTTATTGCAGCATTATTCACAATGGCAAAGACTTGGAACCAACCCAAATGTCCACCAATGATAGACTGGATTAAGAAAATGTGGCACATATACACCATGGAACACTATGCAGCCATAAAAAATGATGAGTTCATGTCCTTTGTAGGGACATGGATGAAGCTGGAAAGCATCATTCTGAGCAAACTATTCCAAGGACAGAAAACCAAACACTGCATGTTCTCACTCATAAGTGGGAATTGAACAATGAGAAAACTTGGACACAGGGCAGGGAACATTACACACCAGGGCCTGTTGTGGGGTAGGGGGATGGGGGAGGGATAGCATTAGGAGAAATACCTAATGTAAATGATGAATTAATGAGAGCAGCAAACCAACATGGCACGTGTATAAATATGTAACAAACTTGCACGTTGTGCACATGTACCCTAGAACTTAAAGTATAATAATAAAAAAATTAAACATTGTACCTAATGAGTAATTTTCATCCCTTACCCCCTTCCTAGCCTCCCACCTTTACATCTCTAATGTCTATTATTCCATTATGTATGTTCATGTGTATCCATTGCTGAGCTCACATTTGCAAGTGAGAGCATGTAGTATTTGACTTTCTGTTTGTGATTTATTTCACTTAGGATAATGGCCTTCAGTTGCATCCATATTGCGGAAAATGACATAATTTCATTCTTTTTATGGCTGGGTAGTATTCTGGGTATGTATATATCACATTTTCTTTATCCAGTCATCTGTTGATGGACACTTAGGTTGATTTCATAACATTGCTATTGTGCAAAGTGCTGCAATAAACATATGAGCTCAGGTGTCTTTTTTTCTTAATGATTTCTTCTCCTTTTGGTAGATACCAAGTAGTGGGATTGCTGGATCAAATGGTAGTTCTATTTTTAGCTCTTTGAGAAATCTCCATATTGCTTTTGATAGGGGTTGTGCTAATTTACATTCCCACTGCGTATAAGCCTTCATTTTATTCACATGCTTGCCAACATCTCGTTTTCTAATTTTTTTTATGTAATAGCCGCTCTAACTGGTGTGATATTCTATCTTATTGTGATTTTAATCTGTGTTTCTCTGATGATTAGTGATGTTGAGCATTTTTTTCCTATGTTTCTTGGCCACTTGTATGTCTTCTTTTGAAAAGTATATGTTCATATCTTTTGCCCACTTTTTGATGGAGTTGCTTGTTTTTTTCTTACTGAGTTGTTTGAGTTCCTTGTAGATATTGGATATTAGTCCTTTGTTGGGTGTGTAGTTTGCAAATATTTTATCCCATTCTTTAGGTTGTCTATTTGTTGATTATTTCTTTTGTTATGCAGAAGCATTTTAGTTTAATTAAGTCACATTTGTCTATTTTTGGTTTTGTTGCATTTGCCGTTGAGGTCTTAGTCGTAAATGATTTGCCTAGGCCAAAGTCCGGAAGAGTTTTTCCTAGGTTTTCTTCTAGGATTTCTATAGTTTCAGTTCTTACATTTAAGTCTTTAATCCATCTTGTGTTAATTTTTTGTAATTTTTATTATTTGTTATGAGTCCCAATTCTAAGAGTTATGTAAAATTCAGTCTTGGTCAATTGACCTTTTCTATTCATTTCCTGAATCACAAACAGGTTACAATGGCTTACTCAGTGATACTGGGTAGAACAGGAGTAGAAGTGTGAGGGTGAAGGTGTGATGGGTTTTAGGAAGAGAAAAATTGTCATTGGCTGAGACATTCTTGTTATATCTTGCCTTCACTAATTGGTTGGTTTAGACTTCTCCTGAATGCTCCTGCTCCTTACCTGTCACCAATTACTTAAATGCCACTTAAGTTCCACTGATTGGGTGACAAAGATGGGTCTCCCACTGATGAATATTATCTGTTGCAACACTCCCAAAAATACCCCCTAAAATGTTCACTAGATAGCCCTGTCTACTCTGGGATCATGTGGCTTTTTCACAATCTATTATGTAATTCGGTGCTGACCCACATCTCCTCTGCCCTCAGATCCCCAAACCTATTATTGGTTTCTTCTCACCACCATCCCTAGGGATTCATAGAGAGTAGACCCTGGTAAACCATCAGCCTCTGAACTGTTTTTAATTCCCTCACTAACACTTCTTCACCCACTGAGATTATAACTGAACCTGAGGCTGGCATAGTCTGGCAATTCATATACGTTCCAAATCTGGTTTTTAAACCCGAATTATATTAGAATGTAAAGTTTTGCAACCCCAAAATCATTTATCGGGTTTTCTACAAAAGCAACTGTTTGAGGAGTAAGAGCAAGAGATACATGAAAACTGAGTTTTTGCTTTTGTTTTTTTGTGTGTTTTTATTTTTGCCCATATGTGCACTAATTTTTATTTGCTGTACATATTCAACTGAATATTTCCATTTGTGATGAAAACATGTTAATTTGCTGTAAGATGGTTGTTTTCCCAGCAGTGTCATTTGGGTGGCCCCTCTAAGCTACTGAATAATTTTTCTATAAACTTTTAATTTTAGACAATCTGAAAATATAGTACAGTGGTTTCACATTTACCCCATGCCTAGTATCCACTCTTGTTATCATGTTACATCACTATAGTGCCTCTGTCACAACTAGTAAAGTAATATTGGCAGGTTATAATAAACTAAACCATATACTTTATTCAGTTTTTCTTAGTTTTTTCCTAACTTTTTTGTTGTTTTTGCTCCAGGATACCACATTACTTTTTAGTCATCATGTCTCCTTAGGTTATTTTTGACTTTGATAATTTATCAGATATGTTCTTGATTGTGATAACCTTGACAATTGTGGAAAAAAACTTGTTAGGTATTTTGTAGAATGTTTATTATTTGAGATTTGTCTAGTGCTTTTCTCATAATTTCACTGGGGTTATGTGTTTCTAGAAAGATGACCATGGAGGTTAAGTGCCATTTTCAGACCAACAAAGCAAAAGTTCCCTTTATCAGTTTGACTTATCACTAATGATGTTAACTTTAATCACCTAGTAAAAGGCAGTTTTTGTCAGTTTTCTCTATTGTAAAGTTGCTTATTTTTTCCCTTTCCATACCATACATTTTGGAAGAAAGTCATTATGTATAGCTCACACTTAAAGGGTTGAAAGTTATGCCCCACATCCCTGAGAACAGAATCTATATTGGTTATTT
Organism: Pan paniscus; assembly: GCF_029289425.2. Classification (NCBI taxonomy): domain Eukaryota; kingdom Metazoa; phylum Chordata; class Mammalia; order Primates; family Hominidae; genus Pan; species Pan paniscus. The sequence continues at coordinate 40,375,776 of NC_073258.2, read as the reverse complement.
GGAATTTTTCTGCATGCATGGAAGATTTGTCTCATCCTACCCTCAATTAATTTATTAATTCAATCATTCATTTCTATCAATATGGACTGATGCATATTTATTTTATACCATAAATTATCATTTAATGCTACATTATTTTATTGCTCAAGACATTCTATAGTTGACCATTTGGAGTTCATTTAGTTGGCTTCTGTGTCCCTTTGTTATATCTCCATCATATTGAGCACTTCTTTATTTTCTGGAACTATAAGATACTCTGGTCTCATCTTGCATATTATTCTCCCGAACCCTAGAATCAGCTATTTCTCTAAAGAGCCCTGGCTCCTTTATTGAAGAATCCTATCTGAAACCAAGATCTGTGTGCTAGATGTACCCAATGTTAAATGAATGATATCTCAGCAGGCAGAGCTAGGAAATATGTATTTGCACAAATAATTATACCTGTATATTTTCTATGTATTTTCATCAGGATCTATTAAGCTAAACACAAGTTATAATGATGCCTCCATTTTAATCCAGTACCACATGGTTCACTCAATAAAGGTTTAGGGTTAACACCTAAAGGGAACCTACATAATAATAAGTATGAGGAAACATATTACTTAACATTATGCATGGTTGATATCATGCTGCTTACATATGAGTCAGTATCACCTAGTACTTAAGAGCAGAGACTCTGGAACTGCTGTGCCTGTATTTGAATACTGTCTCTGCCAATTACTAGCTGTGTGACCTCATGCAAATTGCTTAATGTCTCTGTTCTTCAGTTACCTCACTTGTGGAATGAGGATGATAATAATACTTAATCTACAGAGTTATGTGTGAGGGTTATAAACTTAATCATATGTAAAAGGGCATCACATATGGTCCTCTAATCTATTGTCCATAATTCATACTATATTAAAATCTTATTATGTCAAATCATGCTTTTATGTTATTACATGAAAACATATGAAATGCACATACATGAAAGCCACATACCTGTGACATAGGAGTCACTGTTCTATTGGTGTGAGCATAGCTTCATTTTAATAATCAGTGATTATTAAGGAAAAAGAATGAATTTTGGATTAAAACATATATTAATATTTTATCAAAATCCAGCAAGGAGTAATTTTTGTGAAAATTGTTAAAATTTTCTATCCTGATAATTTTTCTGAAGAAAAGAGCTAAAAGATAGTTATATAACAGGACTGTTAAAAGCATTACTGAGATTACATAGGGAGATAAGTGGAACAAAATGATAGTTTAATTCAATAAGTCATTTATTGTAAGATCTCTACTAACTATGCACTTTGCTCTGTGACTGGTCTGAATATACTCACACGTTTTCTTTACAGCACTTTTATTTTAATAAATGTCTCATGTCCCATTTATTTCTGGTTTACTCCCTTCCTTTACTCTATTTTTTGGAAAGTCTATTGGGCAGGACTAGCTCTCTCTGCAGCCTGATTGGGGCTGATGATGAGTAAGAACCATGTATTAGTCCATTTTTGCATTTCTGTAAGTACCTGAAACTGTGTAATTTATAGAGAAAAGAGGTTTAATTGGCACATGGTTCTGCAGGTTGTACAGGAAGCATAGCAGCTTCTGCTTCTGGGGTAGCCTTAGGAAGTTTCCAATCATGGTGGAAGTCAAAGGGGGAGCAGGTGTCTTACATGGCAAGAGCAGGAGCAAGAGGGCAGGTGAGAAGGTGCTACTCACTTTTAAATGACCAGATCTTATGAAAACTCACTCAAGGACAGTACCAAGAGGAATGGTGCTAAGCCATTCATAAGAAATCCACTCATGATTCAGGCACCTCCCACCAGGCCCCACCTCCAACACTGGGGATAATAATTCAACTTGAAATTTGTGTGGGAACACAGATTGAAACCATGTTAAACCATATCCAAGACATACTCCTTGCTATGTTCAAATTCTTTAAAAATCTTCAATTACTGAATATATGCCATCTCTCCATTCTTTACCAAATATAAGGTTCTTGTACTCTGACTCAAAATTGTAATTTCTTGGTCAGATGCTAACAAACTCCTTGTAAGCTGAGTGGTGTTGATTTGTAAGGCCAGGGTTCAGCCTGTGCTTCTGTCTGCTCAGCTGTGAAAGCTCCCAACAAATGTGAGAGAGAATTTTCCAACAGACATCATTCTCTCTCAGCTTTTGGGCAGACCCTAACCTCAATAAGCATTTTAACTGTTACTCTTTTCTCTCAGAATATACCTGGAAGATTCTCTGTTACGAAGAGCTTTTTAGTGTTATATTTCTTTTTTTTTCTCTAATAAACATTTACAGTTCTTAATTTTCTGACTATTTTATTCAATCATTTATTCACATCTGTTGTCATTTATTGTTTTATTCAACACATATTGTTAAACACTAACATTGTAATAAATAATGTGAGAATACAGGAAGACAGAGCGGAACAAATTGGCTCTAGTGTAGCTTATAATATGTAAGAGGGGAGAGAAACACACAATGAAGTGTATAGGTGTAAGTTCATAATTACAAGTTGTGATACATGCTGGTTTGGAAAGACTTGTGTTATGAAAAAGGACATGTAAAATTATAGTTAATTTGTGGGTTAGGGACAATGTCTCTGAAACAGTGCCATTAAAATAAAACATGAAGGAAGATAGGGATAAATTAAAGACTGGGGGAGTCATAGCTTTACAGGTAGGTAGAGGAATAAGGATGCACAAGTGAAGTGGGAAAAATTTAATGTTTTTGAAGAATTGAAAGGAAACCACTGTGGCTAGTGCACCAGGGTCAAAGGGAAGTATCACACAACTTGAAATTGGGAATATATTCATCTGCTTGGGCTTCCACAACAAAATACCACAGAGTGGGTGGCTTAAACAACAGAAATTTCTATTTTTGCAATTGTAAATGACTGAAGTTCAAGATGAAGGTCGAGTAGGTTTGGTCTCTGGTAAGGGCACTCCTCCTGGCTTGCAGAAAGACTCATTCTAGCTATGTCTTCACATGGCTTTTTGTCTGTGTGTGTGGAGCAAGAGAGAGAGAAAGAGAGGGAGTGAGAGATAGAGACAGAGAGAGAGATATATCTGTGATCTTTTCCTCTTCTTATAAGAACACCAGTAATACATGATTAGGGCCCCACATTTACGATCTCATTTAACCTTAATTACCACCTTAAAGACCCTATTCCAAATACAGTTACATTGGGGGTTAGGACTTCAGCATAGGAATTGAGGAGGAAAGAGCAGCACAATTCAGTCCATAATAGGAAAATGGCTGGGATCATCTAAGATTCATAAACCATAGGCATGATTTCATATTTGAACTTGGAGAGACATATTAATGAGTTTTCCATTCTATAGTATTACACTGTTGTAAATATTTAAATGTTTACATAATTTCAGCTGTCAAAATTTAGGGGAGTTTTTTTTTCTGCAAATTTTTAAAAATAATCTGCATGTTCTCTGCTTTTTGAATCATGATTGGTGACTTTTCTGAATACCCATATTTTAAAATGAGAGAGAAACAAGTACAAACCCTACTTCTGCTTACCGCTTCTGTGAACTTTGGAAATATATATAATCTTTTTCAGCCTAAGTATCTTCATAATTATAGTGGAAAATTCTGCATCCATTTTATACATTTAGAAAGTACTTAATTCTGTGATTTCAAATCAGTTAGCATAAATTTTAAAAGTTCAACCATTTTGTATAAAATTGCTAACAGATATTAATCATTTTCCTGTTTTCTTAGAGTACTTTGAACTTAAATGATACCCTTATTTTATTTTCCAGTCTTTTGTGAAGCCCTTTTTCTCTTAATATGCTGAATATCTCTGTGTTCACTGTGTTCTGATTCCTTGTGTCTACTTTTTGTTTTTTCTTGCCTTTTCTTTCATTACATGCTATTACTTCTCTCTGCTTAATGAATGCACCTGCCTATTTTAGTTTTTTTCTCTACATGATCAATTGTATCTTTTCATCTGGTTTTCACATACAAAACAGATTATCAATCTTAAAATTATTGTCTGTATCATGTTACATAAATTCTGAATTTAATTATTCATATATATGCCCACAGCATGTAGTTTGTAGTAGAATTTTTGAGACATCTATTTTGTCAATCAATATGCCTTTCATGTGACTTCCTTTATCGTTCTCAGTTGCCAAGGAGATACTACTTAGTTTCAAAGATTGGTAGGGTAAGGTTAAGATATTTATTGCTTATACCATAATCATAATAAAGTAAACATATTTTTTGCCCAAGCTACAGCAGCTATTGATGCTGGGAGTTATCTTAAACACCATCTCATTCAACTTCCTCATTTTATTTTATTTTGAGACAGGGTCTTGCTCTGTTGCCAAGGCTGGAGTGCAGTAGCACAATATCAGCTCACTGCAACTTCTGCCTCCCAGGCCCAAGCGATCTTCCCTCCAAGTAGCTGAGACTACAGGCACATGCCACCACGTTTGGCTAATTTTTGTGTTTTTGGTAGAGATGAGGTCTCACTGCGTTGCCCAGCCTGGTCTCAAACTCCTGGGCTCAACAATACACCTTCCTTGCCCTTTCAAAGTGCCTGGATTATAAGCATGAGCCACTGGGCCTGGCCAACTTCCTCATTTTAGACAGGTTGAAAATGGCAAGTAAATTGACTTGTGCAAAGATATACAACTAGTTATGAGCAGATATAAAGCCCGACTGGGCCTGACCAACTTCCTCATTTTAGACAGGAGGAAAATGGCAAGTAAATTGATTTGTGCAAAATATACAACTAGCTATGAGCAGATATAAAGCCCAACTAATAGGTTTTAATTAACTCCACATACTTGTGCTATTATCTTATAAATAATAACTTACTCTAGTGCCGGAGGGTCTGTCTAACCAAAGTTTTAAATTTTATATGATGATGATTAAAACATATTCTCAAATCCAAAGGAAATATAAGTTAGCAGAATTTGGTAGCATTGATCTAGATAGCTATCAATGTAAATATGAAAGATTAGTTCTTTAAGGTTATTTTACTTTGTTTTTTAATTCTCAAGACAGGTCAGTCATACTTTTCTGCAATAAATTATCTTTTCCTTTCTCATTTCAAAGACTCATTTCAAAGGACTGCCTTCTTGTCCTTTTCCAGAAAACTATGGGAATTAGAAAAAAGAAAGAATCATAAGAATGTTCATTATAGTTTTGACCCATTGACTTAACTATTCAGGACTAGAGTTCCTAAGAACATTTAAAGTATACTGCCTTGCGGTGTGTTGATTTTTAACTTACTGAGTTATTGGGCAGCTTCCTCTTATTTTTGTCGAATGCCTATAAATCATGACAAAGTCAGGAAATGAACCATATATTTATGGAAATTTATTTCCTGCTAATTTTTCTTCATAGTATCCAGGGTGTGCTATTCCACTCTGTGAAAATTTTATGTGTGCTATAGTTAGTAATGTGTAAGATTGAGATTTCACACTTATCAATATGCTACTTTCATGTAAGTTTTGATAGGTGAGGGATATGAGCTAAGTCTGCAAACCTGGATGTGCACACCAAATCATGGATTAGCAAATCACATTTTCTATGAAGGCAGTGGACCACTTCAAAGACAGAGAGGAGAATTTTTTGGAAGGTAAACTGTAGCCCATCATTATAAGTACTTTATGGGACTTTTAAACATGTAATGAAAAAAAGACTCTATGTTTTGGGTCACCATGTTAGAAAAGTTTTCCAGAGACCAAAGATAACAGGAGTCATTTGCAAATTAAAAGAGACTGACCAAAATGTATTAGCATATATATAGTCATAAATATCTGAAGAAAACCGATGGCAAACAATATATTGCAAGATAGTATGGTATTATTCTGAGACAAAAAGAGCCTTAAGTATTAAGTAGCATAGAAATAATAGTCTTATTCAAAGAAAGGACAATCTGGAAATCAATTATGTACACAACATGTATGAGCTTAGCAAAATATAGTCCAGGTAATGACATCCAACAATGGTTGCCATCATAATATAACATTTGCATATCTTAAATTTTTATGGTTTTGGTAAGAATAATAATTCATAGTAGATTTTACAATTCCCAAAGGAAAATCTGCAATATCACATTTGATCCACACAACGATAATGTTTTCCAGTGACAGGTTAGCAGCCTTTTATTGTCACCATTTTTAGGAGAAAAATATTTATCTAGAGTGGTCAATGACAGGATTTGAACTTGAACCTGAGTCCTTTGAGTTCAGAGCTCATACTATTGTATTCTATTTCATTTATTTATTCCAAGAGTGAACTCTCTTCTGATAATTCACATAAAATAACACACTGAAGTCTTTATTGATTAGTAGTATTTGTGTCCATGTGAACAAACACATATTGATATTTTTTCAACAAGTTAATTGTGAAAATAGCAAAATATTTAAAGTCAAGGTTAAAAATATCAAAATACACTAAAAAGTCTTAACAAACACCAGTCTCTATATTCACTTCATGCAGTTTTGTTCCTCAGAGGCAAACGTTTTTAACTATTTCATTTCATTTCATTTCATTTATTTTATTTTATTTTATTTTATTCTCTACTCTCAAGGAGCATTCTTGTTCAGGCTATTTTTACTGACATGTAATTTGGATGATTGCCCTTTTTATATATTTATTTTTTGCTTTGCAACTCATGGACTAGTAATATCCTAAGTCCCTGTCTGACTGAGATTTCCAGCAGGGCAAATTCTAACTAGTAGTGGCCTCAGCACCTGAGGTTTCTCCTTTTGTTAAAGAAGAATTTATTCATATACATGTTTACATCATTTGTTACTCTGACTAAATATATATAAGATTAAGCCATGATAGGAGTTTTTATTTCTTACAAATACTTTAAATTCCACTTAAATAAACTTATTATTAAAAACGACTGAGTCTAGAAGTTCCTGTATTGGATTTGAAAACAAGGAATCTACTTATAGTTTTAAGAGATACATTAATTTATATGAGAGTAGGTTTGCACTGCCCTCTATCCATTGTCTTACATTTATCAACAGATTGAAACTCTTGTTAGAAAATATTGCATGCTGATAAGAATTGAGAGGGTTCAGAACAGAAATAACCTTGAGTTAGTCCTTTATTCACCCTTTCACTTTCTTTTCTCACTCCTTTAAAGACCCACCACAAAGCCCCACAGATATTCAAGGGGAAAGCCTGCCACGAAGTAAGACCATCATACAGTAAACCAAGCATTTTACTGCATTTTCTTACCACAAAAATTATCTCATCTCTTTATATCCCAAGGTGTTTCAAAATCAAAATAAATTGCTTTGTATCTTACAGGCATTTAGGCGTTTTGTGGCTCTTTGGCCACAAAACTACTTAAGATACAATCATGACAGTCTGTTCACTTTCTTTGATTTCAGTATCTAATAGAAGTTGAAATTCCTTTCCCATATTTTTGAAGGCGTAGTCCAATTCTGGAATGAATTTATCAGTGGACATCAAAATCTAAAAACAGATGTGTTCAAATGAAAGAAAACTTCATGAGGCTCATGATCAATTGAGACAGCTGGGTAGCAAGATATAAAGATATAGAACAAAGAATATATGGCTTGTCCTTTGGCACACATTTAGTAACATGCCTGGGAATCCTGTGAAATATTAATGAATCCCTTTGAGGTAATTTGTTTCCAATGATTAGTCCAGTAGAGTCCATAGCATAAAAAAGGACAGAAGGTCTGAAAATAAACACTATATTCTGAATTCACAGGTTAGTAAAGTCAGGACTATATGAATTGTATATTTTCAAGAAAAAACTAACCCTTTTTTTATTTTTATTCATTTATTTTTATTGATATATAGTGTTTTACATATCTGTGGAGTATGTATAATATTTTGTTGCATGCATAGAATATGTAATGATCAAGTCAGGGTATTTTGAGTGTCCATCACCTTGAATATTAATTGTTTCTATGTGTTGGGAACATTTCAGGTCTTCCAGCTATTTTGAAATACGCAATACATGATTATTAAGTATTGCCACGGCATGCTGCTGTGAAACATTAGAACTCATACTTCCTATCTAACTGCATGTTTGTATTAATTAATCAGCTTCTCTTCATCCTTCCCTTCCTCCCACCCATGTAAATTACTCAGACACTGGTATTTATCATTCTACTCTCTACCTCCATGATATCAACTTTTTAAGCTCCCATATAATGAGTTGTGAGAATATGGGAAATTTATCTTTCTGCGTCTTAACATAATAACTTTAATTTCATTCATGTTGCTGCAAATGACATTATTTTTTTAATAGCTGAATAGTATCCTATTGTGTGTGTGTGTGTGTGTACTTATTTTCTTTATTCATTCACCTGTTGATGGGCACTCAGGTTGATTCCACATCTTTGCTATTGTTTTCCATAGTGTCTGCATTAATTTACATTCTCTCTTCTCTGTATCCTTGCCAACATCTGTTTTTTTTTTTTTTTTTGTCTTTTTAATAGTATTCATTCTAACTAAGGGAAGATGAGATGTCACTGGTTTTGATTTACATTTCCTTGGTGACTAGTGATGTTGATTTACATTTCCCTGGTGACTAGTGATGTTGAGGATTTTTTCTTACATATGTATTGGCCATTTGTATGTCTTCATTTGAGAAATGTGTACTCATGTGCTTTGCCCACTTTTTAATGAGTTTTTTTTTTTTTTTACTGTTGAGTTGTTGAGCTCCTTGTATATTTTGAATATTACTCCTTTATTGGAGTAATAGTTTGAAAATATTTTCTCCATTTAAGGTTGTCTATCCAATCTGTTGATTGCTTCCTTTGTTATGCAGAGGATTTTAAATTTGACTAAGTCCTATTTGTCCTTTTTTGTTTTTATTTTCTGTGCTTTTGAGGTCTTAGTCATAAAATCTTTGTGTAGACCAATGTTCTAAAGTGTTTTTGTATGTTTTCTTCTACTAGTTTTATAGTTTGAGATCTGATATTTAAGTCTTTAGTTCATCTTGAGTTGATTTTTGTATATGGTGAGAGGGATCCAATTTCATTCCTCAGCCAATTGATATTCATTTTTTCCAGGATAATTTATTGAAAAATGTGTCCTTCCCCCAATATATATTCTTTGCCCTATCATAATAAGGGAAATTCAAAACACCATTAGACAAACACTATGGTAATAATTGTTGCAGGCAAGATTGATTGATTAATAGAAGCTCAAATCAGTGGGTGAAAGTTCCCAGAGAAACATAGTACTTGCATACGCTCATAGTATCTCCTTCAAGATACATATTAATTAGACAAATAAAAATGACAACCGTGCCATAAAGAAAGCCAACAATCACCACTTTAATTAATTGATTATCATGTGCATCAGCAATAGTAAGATATGCAGAGATTAGGTACTCCAGGATATGATGCACTAGAAGGGCGTATTACTTCTATGATATTCAACATAACCGTGAAGAAATCAGAAAAACCCATATTCTACAAAATACTTGACGAGCAATATTTAAAAGTGTGAAGGTAGTGAACAAATTGAGAATCCATCATAGATTATAGAAAACAAAGGAAATGACAATTAAATGCAAGGTAGGAACTGGAAATAAATTCTGAAAACATAAAATGCCTAAGTAGAAAAGCCTAGTATAATGTGAATAGAAGCTATAATTTAATTAATACTATTGTGAAAATACTGATTTTATTAATGTATGTTTTAATAACTGCATTATGGTTATATATACACACACTTGAACACACACACATTACAAATGCTCAGAGAATTATATATAAGGATTGTCTATATAATTTCGTAATCATCTATAAGATTCTGTCAAATCTAAACTTATTTCCAAATACAAAGTTAAAAAATGTCATTCTACATATTTGTAAATAAGGATATAGTGATGTTAAGAAAATATCTTGGTATACTTTTCTGTGGTGATACATTGTGCATTCAAGAAAATATAACAATTATACATCTCTATACATCACTACAAAATGAATACAGCCATACAACTACCACCCAAGTCAAGAAATAGAACATAATTACTAGCACTCTAGAAGTAGGCCTTGTATGTCCTCCTGTATTTGTTCGTTCTCGCATTGCTATAAAGAAATACCTGAGACTGGGTAATTTATAAAGAAAAGGTTTAATTGATTCATAGTTCTTCAGGATATACGAAAACATGTCAGCATCTGCTTCTGTGGAGACCTCAGGGAGCTTTTACTCAGGGCGGAAGGCAAAGCAGAAGGCAACGTCTTACATGGTAGGAGCAGGAGGAAGGGAGGGGAGAGATGCTACACGTTTTTAAACAACCATACCTCATGAGAACTCACTCACTATACATTACCCAGTAACATTACCCAGTAGGGATGACGCTAAACCATTTATGAGAACTCCAACCTCATTATCCAATCACCTCCCACGAGGCTTCTCCTCCCACATTGGGGATTACAATTTGGCATGAAACTTGGGTGCAGACACAGATCCATACCATATGACCTTCTAATAACTCAATCCTCTCTTCTTGCTAAAGAAAACATAGTACTGCTTCCTAGTCCTGTAAAAATTGCTTTGTGTTCGCCCTTAATATAAGTGAATGTAACCCTTTACTGTACATGCAGCAATGAATGAGAGTTTTATTTTTATTTTTTGTTTGGTTGGTTTTTGATATATATCCTCACCAACTGTTGGCTTTGTAATTCTTTCTAATTTTAACCATTCTGGTACATCCAGTTTTCACTATTATTAATGACATATTAATATGGCATGTTTGTCACAACTAGTGAGCCAATATTGGGGCATTATTAACTAAACTCTACACTTTATTTAGATTTTCAGTTTTCCTCATTTATGTATGTATGTATGTACGTGTATATATACATACGTACATATATGTACGTATGTATATATAATACACATTAAAATTGGAATTATATATGTGCACATATATGCATATATATTCTAATTCAGCATTCCATAAAGAATGCCACATTACATTTAGTTGTCATATCTCCTTAGGTTCCTCTTTATTGAGATAGTTTTATACAATTTCCTTGTTTGAACGGTTTTGAGAAATTAGGTATTTTGTAAAATGTCCATCAATTGGGAGTTGACTGATATTTTCCTCATGATTTGATTGGGCTAATGTGTTCCTGGAAGTTAGACCACAGAGATAAAGTGCTATTCTCCTGACATTAATTCAATGATACGTACTGTTAATATGACTTATCTCTGTTGCTATTAATTGAAATCCCTTGCCTGGAGAGGATTCTCTACTGAAAAGATATTTCTCCTTTTCCCTCATTTCCATACTGTACTCTTAGAAAGGAAGGCACAAGGCATAGCCCACACTTAAGGAGTGAACAGGTATATCCTATATCCTTGGAGTAAGGATATGTGCATAAATTATTTGGAATTCTGAACAGGAGATTTGTGTGTTCTTCCCTATATATTTATTCATTTAATTAATGATGTTAGTACAAAACTCATTGACATTTATTTTATATTTTGGGTTTAAATACCACAGAATTTAATGTATTGTCTTGCTGACAGTGGCCATCAGGAGCCCTTTCTGTTGGCTCTGGTGTGCATTTAACATACCCTAATCGATGTGAAGGTATTGCTTTTTTATTTTTTTAAGACCTTATTTTCTCACACTACAACAAGCTCCAAGCTTACCTGTAGATTTTCTGCTCTAGCCCTAGAATCTGTCATTTCTGTAAGAATCCTTCATGATTTTTTTAGAGGACAGTATTAAAAACCAAGTTCTGAAGGGGACAAGAAGACTGACTAGACACAGCCAGGAAGTGCCACCCTCACCAAGAGAGACCAACATACTTTGAGCAGCTCTCTGGTGAGAAAATACCAAGAATTGATAGGTGACATAGACAATGAAGCTGAAGTGGGAAGAAGCTGGGAAACCTGCATGGGATTGCCAAATATTAGAGCTAGTTCTAGGCCTGGAGTGGTTCCTAGGGAAAGAGTGAATGAGGGGACAGAGGGACAGCCTACTCTCACTGCAGACCTTTGGGATCCAAGTAACAAGAGATTCCACACTCCCTCAGACCTTTGGAGTGGCAGAGGGATCTGTCCAGAGAGTAGACATAGATAAGGTTCCAGCATGCATGAAACCCAGGGTCTTTGCACAGAGGGCAGCTGTGGTGGAATGTAGCCATAAGTGCACATCTTCCAAGGCTGTCTATCTCTCTCTGAGTATCTCTAGCCTCAGCTGGCCACTGGGCCAAGTGAGGGCAGGTTTGGCTTCTCCTGGGACTAGGATATGTCTGTTCTATAGGTCTTCCTTCCCTCCAACCCTTCCCAGGGCTCTTGCCTAGCTGCCCCATAGGAGCATGCACATAGTGCAGCCTCTGCTGTCCAGCCTGGGTACTTTGCCATCACCTCCAGCTGAATATTTTCTCAGTGGCCTGGAAGTACTTCAGATCCTCTAGCACAGCCAGTGACTGGTCCTGAGGTTCCAGAGGACAGAGCTGCAGGCTGGACCTGGCACCCCAGGGCTGCAATGTGTGTCTTGGGAGTACTGAGCAGAGTTCTTCAGCTGGCACTCAAGTTGAAGAGAAACCTCCATTCTTAGAATACTGAGAATGGTGAGATGCATAAATTTGTGGGCTGGTGTTGGAGTGTGGCATACCTCCCTTCACAGGGCTGGCCCGGGAAGAGTGTGACCTATCTCCCAACCAAGTCCTGTGCTCAAAGGGGCCCTGCAGCCAGGAACACATGAAAAAGAAATACAGTCATAGCGCCAGTGATCAGAGAAGCTCCCCCAAGGCCCAGGAGCAAACTAGTGAGAGACTAACTCTTAATTCACACCCACAGATTACAGCTGTGAATGTGTGGAAGTACAAAATGATTGAGTACAGCATGGTTGAGTACAAACCTATGTGTCAGCGATTACTCTTAAGCACTGTCCACTGGATTGCAGTGGATAATTGCAACACCAAAAACATTCTGCCAATTAAATACCAATGAGGCTGGGTGCCGTGGCTCATGCCTGTAATCTCAACATTTTGGGAGGCCGAGGTGGGTGGATCACCTGAGGTCAGAAGTTTGAGACCACCCTGGCCAACAAGATGAAACCCCATGACTACGAAAAAAAATACAAAAAATTACCCAGGCATGGTGGCAGGTGCCTGTAATCCCAGTTACTTGGGAGGCTGAGGCAGGAGAATCGCTTGAACCTGGGAGGCGGAAGTTGCAGTGAGCCAAGATCATGCCATTGCACTACAGCCTGGGCAACAAGAGTGAAACTCTGTCCAAAAAAAAAAAAACAAAAAACAAAAAAAAAACAAACAAACAAAAACAAAAAAACCTGATGAAACCATTGGGAAGAATCCTGCTGTCCTGCCACAAATAAAGATTCTGTACAGAGCCTTGGCCCTCCAAAAGCAACCAAAAAATGAAGCCAAATTATGATAGTCAAGTTACAACACAGTTAAAGGAACGCTAATCCTCTCCAATGAGAAAGAATTTGTGAAAGATCTCTGGCAATGCAAAAAGCCATTGCAACCCATGACCTCCAAACAAGCCCACTAACTCTCCAGCAATGGATCTTAACCAAACTGAAATGACAGATATAGAAGTCAGAATCTGGATGGCAAGAAAGCTCATTGATTCCAAAAAATGTTGAAATCCAGTCCAAGATATCCAAGGAATTCAGTAAAATGATCCAAGAGCTGAAAGATGAAATGCACATTTTAAGAAATAATCAAACTAAACTTCTGGAACTGAAAAATTCATTGCAATAATTTTATAATACAATTGAAAGTATTAACAGCAGAATAGATAAGCTAAGGAAAAAAATCTTCAAGCTTAAAAATTGGGTTCTTTAAATCAACTCAGACAAAAATAAAGAAAAATCAGCTCAGATAAAAATAAAGAAAAAAATAGTTGTATAAAATTAGCAAAACCTCAGCTAAATATGGGATTAAGTAAAGAGACCAAACGTATGACTCACTGGCATTTCTGAGAGAGGAGAGAGTAAGCAACTTGGAAACATATTTGAGTATATAGTCCATAAAAAATTCACCAATCTTGCGAGAGAGGTTAACATGCAATTCAAGAAATAAAGGGAACCCTGGCAAGATACTATATATATATATATATATATATATATATACACACACAATATATATATACACACCACGTGTATATATATATATGCACACCGCATGTATATATATATACACACACACTATATATATATACACACACACTATATATATATATACACACACACGCTATATATATATATACACACACACATATATATACATACATGTACTATATCTCCCCAAGGAGATGAATAACTATGCAGTTATCAGATTCACTGAAGTCAATGTGAAAGAATCAAATCATAAAGCAGCTAGAGAAAAAGTCAGCTCACTTAAGAAGGTAATGCCATCAGGATTGCAGTGGACCTCCCAGGAGAAAGCTTCCAAGCCAGAAGAGGCTGGGAAGGTATTTTCAGTGTCTATAAAGAAAAGAAAATCTAACTAAGAATTACATATCCTGTTAAATTAGGCTTCATAAGAAAAGAAGAAATAAAATCGTTTTTGGACAAGCAAATGCTGAGGAAATTTGTTACAACTAGACCAGCCTTACAAGAGGTCCTTAAGGGAGTGCTAAACATAGAAACAAAAGAACAACACCTGCTATCACAAAAGCATAAACACATAACCCAAAGATACTATGAAAATACACAATTAGGTCTACTAAACCACCAGCTAACAACATGATAACAAAATCAAATTCTCACTTATTAATACTAATCCTAAATGTAAATGGTCTAAACACCCCACCTAAAAGGAATAGAGTGGCAAACTGAGTAAAAAACAAGTAAGACCCAACCATCTTCTGTTTTCAAGAGACCCATCTCATATTTAACGAGACCCACAGGATCAAAGTTAATGGATGGAGAAAGATTTACCATGTAAACAAAAACAAAAAAAGAGGAGGGTTCAATATTATATCAGATAAAACAGACTTTAAACCACCAACAATTAAGAAGGAAAAAGAAGGGCACTACATAATGAAAAAGAGTTCAACTCAACAAGAAGATTTAACTATCCTGAATAAATATACACCCAACACTGGAGCACTCATATTCATTAAACAAGTCCCTCATGGCTTACAAAAACAAACAGCTCCACAATATTAGGGAGAGGTTTCAATACCCACTGACAGTGTTAGACAGATTATTGAGGCAGAACACTAACAAAGAAATGCTAGACATAAACTCAACACTTAACTAAGTGGACCTAATAGACATCTACAGAATACCCAACAATCACAGAATATATATTCTCATGTGTACATGGAACATATTCTAAGATTGACCACATGCCCAGTTACAAAGCAAATCTCAATACATTAAAAGAATTGAAATCATACCAGGCAAACTCTAATTAAAAATATAAATCAATATCAAGAAAATCTCTCAAAACTACATGAATACATGGAAATGAAAGAACTGGCTTCTGAATAAATCCTGATTGAACATTGAAATTAGGACAAAAATCAAAAACTGTTTTAAATGAATGAAAATACAAACACAACTTAACAAAATCTTTGGGTTGTAGGTAAAGCAGTATTAAAAGAAAAGTGTATAGTGTTAAACACCTTCATCAAGAAATTAGAAAGATCTCCAATTAAGAAATTGCACCCAGAGAAACTAGAAAAAGAAAACAAACCACTGCAAGGCTAATAGAAGAAAAGAAATATAAATAAGTACAATTAGAAAAGAATTGAACAAAACTGAAATGCAAACATCCAAGCAAAGTATTAAGAATACAAAATAATGTACAAAAATCAGTAGTATTTCTATATAGCAATAACATTCAAACTGAGTCAAAATTAAAGCACAATCCCATTTATAATAGCCACAAAAATGAAATATTTTAGAAATACAGCTAACCAGGGAGGTGAAAGATCTCTACAAGAAGAACTAAAACACACTGCTTAAAAAATCAGAGATAATACAAATAAATGAAAAAAAATTTCAGGCTCTTGAATTGGAAGAATTAATATCCTTAAAATGGCCATACTGCCCAAAGCACTTTACAGATTCAATGCTATTCCTATTAAACTACCAATATCATTTTTCACAGAATGAGAAAAAAACTATTCTAAAATTTATAGGAAACAAAACAACAGCTTGAATAGCCAAAGCCATCCTAAACAAAAAGAACAAAGCTGGAGGCATAACACTGCCTGATTTCAAACTATACTGTTTGGCCACAATAAGCAAAACTGCATGGTACAGGTACAAAAACAGATACTTAAACCAATATACCAGAATAGAGAATCCAGAAATAATGTCTAACACCTACAGCCATCTGATCTTTGACAAAGCCAACAAAAACAAGCAATGAGGAAATGACTTCTTATTCAGTAATGATGCTGGGATAACTAACTATCTATATGCAGAAGAATGAAACTAGACCTATATCTTTTACCATACATTAAATTTAACTCAGTATGGATTAAAGATGTAAATGTAATACTTCAAATTGTAACAATCCTAGAAAAAACCTAGGAAATATTATTTTCAATACTGGCCTTGGCAAAGAATTTTTGGCCAAGTCCCCAAAACAATTGCAACAACTACAAAAATTGATAAGTAGGACCTAATTAAATTAAAGAGCCTCTGACAGCAAGAGAAACTATCAAAGAAGAAGTAAACAGACAATCTACAGAATGGGAGAAAATATTTGCAATCTATGCATACAAAAGTGGTCTGATATTCAGAATCTATAAGGAACTTAAATTAACAAGCAAAAAGTAAATAACCCCATTTAAAAAATGGGCAAAGACACTTTTCAAAAAAGACATACAATTGGCCAAAAACATATAAAAAGTGGTCATAATAATTAATTATCAGAGAAATGCAAATCAAAACCACAATGAGATAACATCTCACACCAGTTAAATGGCTAATAGTAGAAGGTAAAAATAAATAAATTAATAACAGATGCTGGTGAGGCTTTGGGGAAAAAAAGAGAACACTTATGCACTGCTGCTGGAAATGTAAGTTGTTTCAACCACTATGCAAAGCAGTTTTGGGGTTTTTCAAATAATTAAAACAGAGCTATCATTCAACACAGCAATCCCATTACTCAGTATATACCCAAAGGAAAATAAATTGTTTTACCAAAAAGACACATGCACGTCTATGTTCATTGCAATACTATTCACAATAGCAATGGCAGGGAATCAATCAAATTGCCCATCAATGGTGGACTGGATAAATAAACCATGGTATATATATAGCATGGAATGCTATGCAGCCATGAAAAAGAAGAAAATAATGTCCTTTGCAGCAATATAGATGCAGTTAGAGACCATTATTCCTCGCAAATTAACACAGGAAGAGAAAACCAAACATCACTTGTTCTCACTTGTAAGTGGGAGCTAAACATTTGAGTACAAATGAAAATAAAGATGGGGACAGTAGACAATAAGGACTACTAGAGAAGGAAGGTAGGGAGAGGGAAATGGTTTAAAAAGTACCTATTGGGTACTATGCTCACTACCTGGGTGATAGGATGCCTATTCCAAACCTTAGCATCATGCTATATATCCATGTAAAAATCGGCCTATTTACCACCTGAGAATTCATTATAAATTAAAATAATTCTGTGTGTGTGTGTGTATATGTTGGGTGTGCTTGTTCCTCCTAGGCCTTCTCAGTTACAGAGCAAGGAGATCTATGTGTATACAATAACCTGTATGTATCCACATAGCTATACATATTTCTATGTGTAACATATGTATCTATATTAAGCTCACATGAGTTCACACTAATGTTTCCTTTTTGTTCTATCAGTTTTTGCCATATATGTTTTGACATTCTGTAGTAAGGTACATAGACATTTAATATTCTTTCTTCTTGGGGAATTATTCCGTTTAGCATGATATGGTACTCCTCTTTGGTCCTAATATTTTTTCTTCTGAAATCCACTTTGTCTGGAATTATTATAGCTACTACAACTTTCTTTTGATTAATGTTAGTGCAGCATACTTGTCTTTATCCTTTTAACTTTAACCTCTCAGTGGCCTCATATGTAATTGGGTTTCCTGTAGACAATATGTCGAGTTGTAGATAGTACGTGGAAATTTGTTTTTTATCCACTTTGTCAATTTCTGTCTTTTAATTAGTGTATTTAGATCATTCATATATAAAATAATTATTGAAATATTTGAATTGATATCACCCACGTTTGCATGTTTGTCAGAGGCTCCGTTATCTGCATTCACTATTTTTATTTGAGCATTTTACATGATTTCATTTTTATTTCTTATTATATCAACATAATTATTTTCTTCTCTTTTTATTGGTAATTGCCTTAAGTTTACAATATGCGTTTTTAATTACTCTAAGTTCACCACCATTAATAGTATTCTATTTCCCACGTAGTGTAGGTAGCTTTCAGAGAGAGGCTACTTAGAGAGAGGATTTATAATTCCTCTCTCCAATCTCTGTGACATTTCTTTTTCATTTCTCCATATGCTGTAAGCACCAAATACATTGTTACTATAATTATCGCTTTAAGAAAACAGTTACATTTTATAGCAGTTAAAGAAAATAAGAAAATTAAAAGATAGTATTTTGTCTCTTTAACAGGCTTCCTTTCTTTATGTAGATACAGGTTTTGACCTATATAACTTTCCTTTCCTTTTTTCTGAAGAAAATCTTTTAACATTTCGGCATATGAGGTCAGCTACCAATAACTCCCTTTAGTCTTAGTCTGATAATAAGTTTATTCTCTTTTACTTCAAAGGATAATTTCATTGAACATAGAATTACAAATTCATATTGTAATTTTTTCTTCAACATTAAACATTTTACTCCACTGTCTTTTTGCTGGCATATTTTCAGGTAAGAAATTTGTTGTAATTATCATTCTTGCTCCTGTAAAACTGTTCTTTTACTTTTAAATAGATTTATTTTAATTTTTCCTGTTTTTATTTATTTTTCTTCATTTTAAATATATTTATTATAGTTACCATTCTGTGCAGTAGACTGAACCTGGTAGATCTGGCAGCTGAGATTGTACTTGGCTTTTTCAAATATGTCCAGCTATTGGAATAAGACTGATTATTATTTGCCAATCTGACATCAATGTCTCTGTTCCATTCTGCTACTGCTGTTCTTTCCAATATTAAAATTTTTATGAAAGTTTGAAACAAAAGATCTACTTCCCTTCTCTTTGATAGCATTTTATTCCTTTGTGTATGCATGCTTTGTTAATTTAACATTATTTTATTTAAGAAAGAAATTTATGTATTTATTGAGTGAATGTGTACCCATATGTAAATGAAAATTGTTTGACTATTTGTATTAGGAAACTCCAAAATAAACAAAACAAAATTTCATTTCTTTCTCATAGGTAATAGACAATCAAGGGTTGGTATAATAGCTCAACAATATCAATGAGTACATTTCTTTTTACTATTATGAACTGCTAGCCTGGAAGCCACCTCATGGTTAAATATAGCTTTTGAACTGATACTTCAATACTTGACTGAAAATAAAATACAATACAGACGAGAAGAATAAAGGGATGAAGAATCTTGACATCTCCCTTTTTAAGAAATACTGGAAATCATACACACACAGATGTACACCCACACACACACACACACACACACAACCTTCTGCTTCTGTTTCATCAGTAGAACTTATCAGTAAGCCAAGCCAAAATAATATTGTAACTGGATGCTACAATTTATTCCAATTCACATAATAGTGGTAGTTGAAGGCATTTACCACTATATATGTGTATACATATATAATCATATATAATCATATATGTGTGTGTATAATATGTGTGTATATCTACAATGAAAATAAAATGGAATAAATACATTCTATATTCGCATTTTGGTTATGAGTATAGCAAAAACCACAGTATCTGAGGATAAAGTATTGCTTCAAGTCAAAATATTATTTTCCAAAAAGAAGAGGCAATTCAAAGTGTCAAGCACTTCAAATTTGTTAACTGTAAACTGTAATATTTTGAAGCAAATTAAAAAATTAACTAATAGAAACTGAAAAATATTCTTGAGAAAAATTCTTGTGATTCAGTACTAGAGGAGAAATATTAAAAATAATAAGAATGGAGAAGTAATAACCATATTTTAAACCCATATTTGGAGGTATGGTTGACATATATAAAATATATACATATTTAATATATACATCATGATGAGTTTCAAGATAAGCATACGCCCAAGAAACCATCACTTCCATCAAGGCCATCACCTCCCAACATTTCCTCAAACCCCTTTATTAGTATCATTATTATATTTTAGAACTTATTTGTGGTAAGAACCTTTAAGGTAAGATCTATCCTCTTTTTAAGGTGTAGGTTAAGTATACAGTACCCCATCGTTAGCTATAGGCACTATATTGTATAGTAAATCTACTAAATTTACTTAATCTTGAATACATGAACATTTGTATAATATATTTAATGATCACTCTTCTGTCCACCACCCTCTCCAACAAACGCTGACAATTACCATTCTACTCTCTGCTTCTATGAGTTTGACTATTTTAGATTCTTCATATAAGTGAGATTATATAGTATTTCTCTTTTTGTGTCTTAGCATACTCTCCTTCAGGTCCATTCATCTTGTTGTAAATGGAAGAATCTTATTTTCTTTCAAGGCTGAAAGAAAATAAGATTCTTTGTTCATTTCTCCTCTTTGTTCATTTCTCAATTGATAAGCATTTGTGTTTTTCCATGTCTTGTGTGAATAATGCTGCAATGAACATAAAAGTGCACATATCTCTTCAAGATCCTGATTCAATTCCCTTGGATATATAACCCAAAATGGGATTGCTGGATCAAATTGTAGTTCTATTAATCTCCATACTGTTTTCCATGATGGCTATACCAATTTACTTTCCCACACAGTATGTCAGAGGATTACCTTTTCTTCACATCATCGCCACCAAAACTGTTTTTTAATAGCCAACCTAACAGATGTGAGGTAATATTCATTATGGTTTTGATATGCATTTATCTGATGATTAGTGATGTAGAGTACCTTTTCATATATCAAGTAGCCTTTTCTATGTTTTCTTTTGATAAACGTTTATTCAAGTTTTTTTGCCCATTTAAAAAATTAGGTTATTTGTATTTTTGCTATTTTCTTGTACAAAATCCGTGTATATTTTGGACATATGCTCCTTAATGAATAAAATGTTTGAAAATATTGTTTCACATTCCACTTGTTGCATTTTACTATGTTGATTGTTTCCTTTGCTGGGAAGAAAGTTTTTGGTTTGCTGTAATTCCACTTGTTTATTTTTGCTTTTGTTGTTTGTGCTTGCTTTTGGTGTCATTTACAAAATATTACTGCAAAGACAAATATAAAGGAGCATTTTCCCTATGTTTTCTTCTATGAGTTTTAATCATTTAAAACCTATATTTATGTCTTTAATCCATTTTGAGTTTATTTTTGTGCATGATTAAATATAAGGGTTGATTTTTATCATTTTGCATGTGGATATACAGTTTTCCCAGGACCACATATTGAAAACGCTATCCTTTCCAAGTTGTGTGTGCGTCAAACCATTGTTGAAAAATAGTTGGCTATATATGTGTAGGTTTAGTTCTGATCACTTTATTCTGTTCCATTGGTCTATGTGTATACTTCTGTGCCAGAACTATACTGTTTTGATTACCCATTCAGAGGAACAAAAGAAAAAAGCCCCAAATAAATAGGAAGCTATCCAGTGTATTGGAAGAATTGACAATTGTTAAAATGTCCACAATGCCCAAGTGATCTACAGATTCAATGCAATCCCTATCGTAATTCCAACAGTATTTAACACAGAAATTTTTTAAAAATCCTAAAATTCCTGAGATAAGGATGTGTGATACCTCCAGCTTTGCTCTTGCTCAACATTGCTTTGACTATTCGCTTTTGTTTGAGAGAGAGTAGAGGGTTTCAAATTAATTTTATGATTTTTTTATTTCTGTAAAAAATGCTATTTGAATTATGATGGAGATTGCATTGAATCTGTAAGTCACTTTGAGTAGTATGTACAATTTAGCTATTATCAATTCTTCCACCACATCAGATATCTTTCCATTTTGGGGGGTCTAGTATATTTTTTAATCAATATTTTATCATTTTAAAATAATCAATATTTTATAAAATTAAAATCAATATTTTATAATGTACAATTTAGCTATTGTCAATTCTTCCACCACATCGATATCTTTCCATCTTTGGGGGTCTAGTATATTTTTTAATCAATATTTTATAATTTTAAGTGCACATATTTTTCATCTCCTTGGTCAAATATATACCTAAGTATTTTATTATTTTTGAGGCTATTGTAAGTGGGATTGCTTTCTTGATTTCTTTTTAGGGTAATTTGTTTTCATGTAGAAAGATGCTACCAATTTTTGTAGGTCGATTTTGTATCTTACAACTTTACTGTATTTATTAGTTTTAAGATTTTGGTAGAGTCTTTAGTGTTTTCAATATATAAGATTATGTCAAGGGTGGATAAAAATTTATTTTCTTTCTTGAATTTGAATGCCTTTTATTTCTTTTTTTATTTTCTAATTATTCTGGCTAGGACGTCCAATACTATGTTGAATAGAAGTGGTGAGAGTAGGTATCCTTATCTTGCTCCTCATGATAGAGGAAAACCTTACAAGTTTTCATTATTGTATAATGTTTGTTGTGGGCTTATTACATATGACCTTTATAATGGTAAGATATATTCCTTTTATATCTAATTTGTTGACAGCTTTTATTACAAAAAGGCATTGAATTTTGTTAAATATATTTTTACAATTATTGTGTTTACTATATGATTTTTCTCAGTCATTCTGTTAATATGGTGTATTACATTGATAGATTTGTTTATGTTAAACCATCCTTGCATCTCAGGGATAAATCCCACTTGATCAAGGTTTATAAACCTTTCAGTTTGCTATTGAATCAGTTTGTTAGTATTTTGTTGAGGATTTCACAACTATGTTCAACAGGAATATTGACCTATAATTTTTTCGTCATGCCCTCAATCTATTTGGAGATTTTTGAGCTATATAGATCTGTATGTTCATTTCTTTGGTTTTGGAAAGTTTTGTGTTACTTCCTCAAATGATCTTTATACTTTTATCTCTCTCTCTCTCTGTTCCTTCTGAGATTCCCATAATATGTATATTGGCTTGTTTGATGGTGTCCCATACATCCTGAAGTATTTCCTCTCTTTTTTTTATACATTTTTTCTTTTGTTCCTCTAAATGGGCAATCAAATTATCTGTCTCTAAGTTTACTGATTCTTTATCTCATTGATTAAGTCTGCTATTAAAGCTCTCTATTGTAATTTTTTTTCTTTACTTCACCCATCATACTCAATAGCTCCAGGATTTATTTTTGCTTCATTTTTCATGGTTTCTATATCTTTTTTTTTTTTTTGAGATGGAGTCTCATGCTATCACCCAGGCTGGAGTACAGTGGTGCAATCCTCTGGCAACCTCTGCCTCGTGGGTTCAAGTGGTTCTCCTGTCTCAGCCTCCCGAATAGCTGGGACTACAAGTGTGCACCACCACTCCTGGCTACGTTTTTTTTACTATTATTATTTTATTTAGTTGTCTGTGTGCTCTTATAGCTCATTGAGTTTCCTTGATTATTCTTTGATTATTTTGGATTTTTTTCAGACATCTCATAGATATCTATTTTTGAGGGGGTAAGCCATGGGAGCTTTATTTTGTTCCATTGGAATTATCATATTTCTTTGACTCTGTGTGTTTTTGATGCCTTGTTATGCTGTTTTCACTTATGAAGAAGAGCCAATTTCTCCTATTTTTACTAAGCAGCTTTGGGAAAGAAGACTTTCCCCAGTGAAACTAGCTAAAGATACCGAGGGTTTTTCCAGTCATTTTTAGGGATGTTAATACTCTCCTCCTTTTGTTCCCTCTTATGCAGAATGTCTCAGAATTGAGTGTTTTCTATAGATCATGGAAAACAAGTCCTTGTGCTGACCTCTCCCATATGTTTTCTCCAGGGGCGCTTTCTTCTACACTAGCAAAATCAAACTTGCTGCTATAATCCACACCTGCTGTTGTGCTTATGTGCTATCTGCGGGAGTCCATGACATCAATGCGCAGAGACATGCAAAGTCTCATCCATGAGTAGGGAAGTGTGGGGTGCATGTTGCTTGGCAGGGATTCTGCAGACAAGTTGGGGTTTATTGTTAGGCTCCTTTGTGGAGTTCATGAGCTGATTAGCAGATCAATGGCTGGCTGTTGATAACCAAGAGCCAGTGGCTATGTGCTCTCACTTCTTTTCCTTGCTACAAGATACCCCCAGATAATTCAGTCATGTCAGTGCCATCAGTGTTCTGAGTGGAGTGAGACAGAGGTGGGCCCTCTGGGCAGCATCCTAAAAGGTTCGGGAATTTGGGCATTGACTTTGCTTTCAGTTTCCTCTGTGGGAGAAAATTGTAGACTGGCAGAGTGGAGGGACTAGCTGACCTCTCTTGGTACCAAGTTGTGCTACTTTGGGGTAGGGGTGATGCAGGAAAAGTGAAACTGCTATTCTCACTCCCTGCAATGAGTTCACTTTCAGGTATTTTGTATTACTGGGCTACTGGAACCTATTAGCCAGAATCTGAGCCTTCTACAAAGGTATTCTTGTCCACAGGTCTTTGTTAAAATTGCTATTTTTGTGGGTACATGAGGATTGGAAACTTTTACTCTGCCATCTTAGGAATGTCAGTCTCATTGAATCTATTTTTAATAATAAGAATGATAATTAGAACAACATTTTACTTATTTTAAACATTGAGGTAATCAATTCATTTTGATGTTTGTTATGTTCTATTTTGTATATATATGTATAAATACACAGTATATATATTTTTTCATCCAAATATTTTGGAAAATACTTTTTAAAGAGAATAGTAAATTTCAACATAGTAAAAATAAGTTGTTGTTTGATAAATGGATTTTTCAAAAATTATATTCATTTACTTATTTAAAGAATGAACCCTTACTCTCAGAAATGCCCAGGTTTAGATAATAAATTGTATGGTCACCCTAGATATTGGTCGATGATAATGTTTTGAGTCAAATTTTGAATTATATCTATTTTGAGTTCTTTTTTATCTAATTAAATACAACACCAATTATTTAAATAGTTAAATACAACGCCAACATTTACAATTAAATAAACACCAATAGGCCATTTATCCCAATAGTGGACTTTTGTGAAAGTCTTTTTATCTCCTCCATGTTAAGCATTTATCCAAAAGAACAAATCAACCTCTTATAAACTACGAATCAGGTTTCTACACTCTAGCCATGTTTCTAATTCAAATTTATATATTTGTTCATTCACTTTTAAAATATAAAAAAAGATACATTATTTCTCAAAATATGTAAAATACTATATTTTGTTTTAAAAAAGAAAAAAAGCCAGGTACAGGAGCAAGTTTCCTTTGAAATAAAGGGTCTATGTACTGCTATTTGTTTAGAATGTGTTTACTCATCAGATGAAAATGTGCTGGATTAAAAAAAATGGCAGGTGATAGAGAAAGTTTATTAGCCTAGATATGAAACATAAGTAGCATGAAATACACAGCTTGTGTGTGTATGTACATGTGTTTGTGTGGTAATGAAACAAAATGGAATTAGTGATTAGTTGGTTTTACTCATATTCATTATGTCTATGTAGTATTATCAGTTCTTTAGTCTATAGTGTTATCAGTTCTTCGTTTTATCTTTTTTTTTTTTTTTTTTTGAGATTTTGTCACCCAGGCTTGAGTGTAGTGGCATGATCTCAACTCACTGCAACCCTTGCCTCCTGGCTTCAAGCAATTCACCTGCCTCAGCCTCCTGAGTGGCTGGGATTACACGTGACCGCCACCATGCCTGACTAATTTTTGCATTTTTTTTTAGTAGAGACGGGGTTTCACTATGTTGGCCAGGCTGGTCTCGAACTCCTGAGCTCAGGTGATCTGCCCAACTTGGCCTCCCAAAGTGTGGGATTACAGGCGTGAGCCACCTTGCCCGGCTGTTTTATCAGTTCTTTAGTCTATAATGTTGCCCATTTAGGCTCTACAGATATATTAAAAATATTCGTTAATGAAATAAAAACCAGGAGGTAATAAGAAAGCCTGTAATGTAAAGGTTTCCCATTTCTTGTGAAAATAGCTGTGGACTCTACCCACAGTTATTGCCGCATCACATTGTGTTTGATATAATTTTTATTTCATCTACAGTTGTGCCATAATCACCAAATTCCCAAAGTAAAAGTATGTTAGGTTTATATCATTATTTAAAGATACTTTAAATTTTATTTTCCTAAATTAAATTTTCAACTTGAAATATTCTTTTGTAACAGAAGGAAGAAAGTTCCATTATATTTTCACTTTGGGCCACTATTTTAAAATATTGGGCAAACAAAAGTAACAATAAAAATTAAAGCTGAGAAACTATGGCAAAGACAAAGTAAGACAAAGAACACTGACTTAGATTCTGAGATAAAAAGCCAGTTTTTGTTTGTTTGTTTTCTTTGAGTTCTGGTATACATGTGCTGAACATGCGGGTTTGTTACATAGGTACACATTTGTCATGGTGGTTTGCTGAACCTATCAACCCATCATCTAGGTTTTAAAGCCCCATGTGGATTAGGTATTTGTCCTAATGCTCTCCCTCCCCTTTCCCCCCAAACCCCCGACAGGCCCCGGTGTGTCATGTTCCCCTCCCTGTGTCCATGTGTTTTCATTGTTCAACTCCCACTTATGAGTGAGAACATGCGGGTTTGGTTTTGTCTTTCTGTGTTACTTTGCTGAGGATGATGGTTTCCAGCTTCATCCATGTCCCTGAAAAGGACATGAACTCATTCTTTTTTATCACTGCATAGTATTCCATTGTGTATATGTGTCACATTTTCTTTATCCAGTCTATCATTGACAGGCATTCGGGTTGGTTCCAAATCTTTGCTATTGTAAATAGTGCCGCAGTAAACATACACATGCATGTGTCTTTATAGTAGAATAATTTACAATCCTTTGGGTATATACCCAGTAGTGGGATTGCTGGGTCAAATGGTATTTTTGGTTCTGGATCCTTGAGGAATTGCCACACTGTCTTCCACAATGGTTGCACTAATTTACACTCCTATCAACAGTGTAAAAGCATTCCTATTTTCCGCATCCTCACCAGCATCTGTTGTTTCCAGACTTTTTAGTGATTGCCATTCTAACTGGTGTGAAATGGTATCTCATTGTGGTTTTTGATTTGCATTTCTCTAATGACCAGTGATGATGAGCTTTTTTTCATGTGTTTGTTGGCCACATAAATGTCCTCTTTTGAGAAGTGTTTGTTCATATCCTTTGCCCACTTTTTGATGAGTTGTTTGTTTTTTTTCTTGTAAATCTGTTTAAATTCCTTATAGATTCTGAATATTAGACCTTTGTCAGACGGATCCATTGCAAAATTTTTCTCCCATTCTGTAGGTTGACTGTTCACTCTGATGATAGTTTCTTTTGTTGAGGAGAATCTCCTTCGTTTAGTTAGATACGCTTTGTCAATTTTGGCTTTTGTTGAAGTTGCTTTTGCTGTTTTAGTCATGAAGTCTTTGCCCATGCCTATGTCCTGAATGGTATTGCCTAGGTTTTCTTCTAGGATTTTTATTGTTTCAGGTTTATGTTTAAGTCTTTAATCCATCTTGAGTTAATTTTTGTATAAGGTGTAAGTAAGGGGTTTAGTTTTTGTTTTGTGCATATGGCTACCAGGTCCCAGCAGCATTTATTAAATAGGGAATACTTTCCCCATTCCTTATTTTTGTCAGGTTTGTTGAAGATCAGATGGTTGTAGATGTGTGGTGTTATTTCTGAGGCCTCTGTTCTGTTCCATTGATCTATATATCTGTTTTGGTACCATTACCTTGCTGTTTTGGTTGATGTAGCATTGTAGTGTAAGTTTGAAGTCAGGTGGCGTGATGCCTCCAGCTTTGCTCTTGTTGCTTAGGATTGTCTTTGCTATACAGGCTCTTTTTTGGTTCCATATGAAATTTAACATAGTTTTTTCTAATTCTGTGAAGAAAGTCAATGGTAGTTTGATGGGAATAGCATTGAATCTATAAATTATTTTGGGCAATGTGGCCATTTTCACAATATTGATTCTTCCTATCCATGAGCATGGAATTTTTTTCCATTTGTTTGTGTCCTCCCTTATTTCCTTTAGCAGTAGTTTGTAATTCTCCTTGACAAGGTCCTTCACCTCCCTTGCAAGTTTATTCCTAGGTATTTTATTTTCTTTGTAGCAAATGTGAATGGTACTTCACTCATGATTTGGCTCTCTACTTGTCTATTATTGGTGTATAGACATGCTTGTGACTTTTGCACATTGATGGGAAAAAGCCAGCTCTGACACTAACTATGTAATCTTGGCCTATATACCTTACCTTTCTAAGTTTGATATTTTTCCACAATGAACCAGGTAGATAATAGTCACCTTTCAATATTGTTTTGACAATTTAATTAAAACTATTTATATGTGCCTGTATAATTTATACAGGATTATAGAAATGATTATTACTATTTTTTGCAACAGAGTTTCGCTCCGTCACCAAGGCTGGAGTGCAGTGGCATGATCTCAGCTCACTGCAACCTCTGCCTCCCAGGTTCTAGTGATTCTCCTGCCTCAGCCTCCTGAGTAGCTGGGATTACAGGTGCACTCCACCACACCTAGCTAATTTTTTATATTTTTGGTAGAGATGGGGTGTCACCATGTTGGCCAGGCTAGTCTCAAACTGCTGACCTCAAGTCAAGTGATCCACCTGCCTCAGCATCCCAGAGTATCAGGATTAGAGGCATGAGCCACCACGCTTGGCCTAAAAATGAAATATTAATTTTCCAATAATTGAATGAATAATGGTAGAAATAAAAATATTTTTAAAACAGGAATTTTCATAAATACACCATTCTCTCCAGTTTTACTTGAGAAGTATTTTAGCAACTGTTTGGAGGAAGTGTATACAAAAAAACTCATATATATATTTTTGTTGTTGTTGTTGTTTTTTAATCTCAGAGGAACTATCTAAGAAGAGCCTGCAGAATAATGTTCTCTTTAATTTGACATTTATTTTACATGTTCGACAAGCTGAAAGGCAAGTTGTGCCCTTAGTTATGATACTACATATGTAATTGTGACTTTCTCAGAAATTTCAAAGATAATGGTAATTTCTTCTTTAAAATTAGCTTTATTAAGGTATATTTCATATGCCAAAAACGCACACGTTAATTGATGCACCTACATGAGATTGGACATATCCATTAATTGATTGGGATTATTTTGTAAAAATCATTCTTCCACATGGAATACAATTTAAATGTAGTTTCTTCTTCTGCCTTCCTGACCCCTCATGATAAAGAATTGTATTTGGCTTTATGTGAGGATGTTGCTGAGAATGAGGGAGGGAAGAGAAACAGCAATGGCTTCAGAGTCTGCCTCATCTGTATCAGCTCTGCTATGCCAACTGCAAGGAACAAAATATAGCACAACAGTATGTTTTTGTTGGTAAAGTCAGCAGATGTGACTTAAAGATAAATAGGGACCAGATGTGATAAATTAGATAGTTTGCTTTTACATAGACAAATGTGGCTATAGCCATCATAATTGGGAAATGCTTTAGCTGCAGAATCTACT
Source organism: Pan paniscus (assembly GCF_029289425.2). Lineage (NCBI taxonomy): Eukaryota > Metazoa > Chordata > Mammalia > Primates > Hominidae > Pan > Pan paniscus. The sequence continues at coordinate 40,346,116 of NC_073258.2, read as the reverse complement.
CTGTCTTGTAAGTGCCAATTTTATGTTTCTTACTCTCTTGGAAGTTCTAAAAGAAGTATAGACTGTGCCCCCAAACCCTCTATAAACTATCATCTGAGACTGTGGAGTGTTAATTTAAATAAAATCAATAACAAATGATTTAAAAGGTAGGTGTTTCTTTTTACACAGATTACAATGAAGGACATTGTTTTTTGAGTTTCTATTGTTAAAAATAAAGAAAATAAAGTAAAAAAATAAGGAAAACAAAGAACAAATATGTTTGGCAGAAGTGGCATGGAAATAAATTAGGGATGTAACAGTTGTGTTGATGGAGTTGAGTGATGATAACGTATGTTAAAAAATAAACAACTGTCCTTAGAGTTGTGGGGCTATTTCTGAAAGTGATATTTATTTCCTTGGAAAATCTAATATGCTCAGACATTGTACTTCTGACCTTTCATTCTAAACACTCCAGGAAGCTGCAGATTAACCTGACCCTCTGCTGTTTTGGAAGCCTAGTTGAATCCTTTTAAGGAGAAGAAAAGGGAAAATATACCCCCCTTTAATTTGGTGAAATCTCTCAGCTGAAATTCCAAAATCAAAGGAAAAAAATTTTATCCATTCTAAAAACCAAGTCTGTTATTAACGTTTGCTCCAATCCTTTAGTTAATCTGAGCAATGTACTAGGCCAGTTATTCAGTTAATTACATAACACTGAATTATGCTCACCTTTTCCTTGTTTTAAAAGCATATACTGTATAAACCTAGACATAATTAAAACACCGAGGGTGTTTTTTTTCTTGACTCAGCAGATATATTTTTATCATTCTGGATGTGATGAGTGAGATTCTTCCTGTGATAGTCTACATCATCCTGTCATTACTCTGGGCTTTTATATGTCACATAATAAAGTAATCCCTTCAGACCATTTACCTAACAATACCTTCAATGTATACTGTCAAGCTAAGTGTAAGCATACAGCATTCAGAACACTGTTGGAGATTCTATTAGAACTGACAATAGTATTTTTGTAATGCAAATTACATTGCAATCCAGAAGAATGTGATAAAATAATTTTCTGATTTATCACTATGCTTAATTTCTGTGAATGAAGACAAAATTTTATGAATCAAAAATGGGGTCAAAAATGCCACCTGCTGTCAGTGTTGAATTCTGATTCAAGCTGTTATTAGTTTTGTGAGTCTCCATTTATTCATATGTAAAATGAAGATCATAATATTTAGCTTGTAGGGAGTTGAAGAAGATGAGTCATATTATATATGGTATAAAGTATTTAGTACATAGGAGAACTCAGTATACAGTAGTGCACACATGGAGTCTGATGGTCTAGTTCTGACTCTTACTATGTGTTTGGGGCAAGCTCTTTAACTTTGTAAGCTTCAGTTTTCTTATCTGTGGGATAATAACTACATTTTATAATGACTGAAGATTAAGCAAGATAATAACTGATAAAGTAGTTGGAATTGTTTCCTACACATTGTAAAGGCTCAATAAATGTTAGCTTTTATGTTTTTTTGATAAACCTTAATTCTCTGTTTCTTTAACTCATTATCTTTTTGTCTGTTAGTTGCTTACAGAATTTATAGTGATCAAGGAATATACAATTGGCCCACTATAGTCTGAGATCATTTTGACATCTATGCATAGCTCTTCAAAGCCTGAAGGTTGTCTTTGGGCATCTGCATCTGCAAAAGTTATAATAATGCATTGGTACTATAATTCATAAACACTTTCAATGCTCAACTTCAACTATAAGGGAGACACGTGCATTCAGTGTTCTTGTTCTGTGCGCTCATCCTTCAGACTTCTGTTGTTATGCATGAGATTATATTGTAATATTAAGTAGCCCTCATTCATTAGTCAGTACATTGAAAATGCATTGTTTTATGAAGTTCACTTTAAATTCATTCTTATATTGTATGCTGGTGAGATATGAAGAGCCAAAGTTAGGGCAATACACTATATTTATTCATGGAGTTCATTCAGTCCCATGAATCACTGTCTGAGTGACAGCCCCTTATAGTTCACATGTATAATTAATTTTTTAACTATGTAACAAACTTTTTCCAAGATAACCAATTCAAGTATAAGAAAATACTAAAATTCCAAGTTCAGAAAGCTTTATGATATATAAGATCATAAAAGAAAATGAGGAAGTAGAAGCTAGATTAAGTCATCAAGTATAAGTTACATAACTCCTTTGAATCTCAGGTTGCATTTCTGCAAATTAGAGATGAAAATAATACTTTCTCTAACTTCTTCACAGTGATATTTTATTTACTACTTTACCACTTTAATTCTCTTTCCACTTCAAGTCGTCTTATCATCCTCAATGACTCCGTCATCTGATACAGATATCTCAAACAGTATTCTACTTCTTCACTCCCTCATCACAAGCAATTGCTTTCCTTGTCACTACAGATTAGATAGCTTTCATTTGTTCTGATTCTTGTGTTTATCCTTTTGTAAAAAAAAAAAATACTTCCATAATCAGTGGTAAGTAACCTAACTTTTTGACCAGAAACTATATTTCTTCCATCTTAATTTGACTGTTTATTTATATCTACATAATTCAGTCTCTTGAAATTTCTACTTTCTTATATTCCAAGATCTTTCGTCTTTCTTTACTTTCATATTTTTCAGCTAAGATCTTCTAGCTTATTGTTTTGACATTTTTCCAGTTCTGTAGATCATGTTATTTTTCTTATTGTGTTCATCTAGTAAAATTCCAAACCAAGATTCAAGTATTCTATATTCTTGCTTTGTGTATATATTATGATAGCAGGGTCTACTGAAGCAAAATTACAGAGTAGAGTACACTAGCGATATAGTGTTGATGTCCCCTCCAAATTTTGTGTTGATATGTATTCCCCAGTGTGAGAGGTGGGTCATGGTGGGAGGTGTTTGGATCATGGGGGCAGATCCCTCATGGCTTGGTCTTGTCCTCACGATAGTGAGTGAATGCTTGTAAGATCTGGTTGTTAGAAAGTGTGGCACCTCTATCCTCCTCCCACTCTCTATCTTTCTCTCACTCCCGTCCTGTGAGGCGCCTGCACCCCCTTTACCCTCTACCATGATTGAAAGCTTCCTGAGGCCATTGAAGAAACAGATGTCGATGCTATGTTTCTTGTACAGCCTGCAGAACTCTGAGCCAATTGAACCTCTTTTCTTCATAAATTACCCAGTGTCAGGTATTTCTTTATATCAATGCAAGAATAGCCTAGTAAAACTGGTGTTACTATAAATTCATAATTATCAACCTCACATATGCTCTCAGATTACCTACAACCACTAATTTATTCTAGAGAAAGTCTAATCATGAAAATGAAAATAACTAATATTCTCTGAGTCACCTACCTATGGGCATAAGAGATAGATAGATACATACATACATACAAACATACATATAGGAAAACATATATATGCTTGTATATATATATGTATATATAAATACCACTGAAATAATTTTAGAGAATTTGAATCCTACTACATAATTCATTTTATAAAATATTAAATTTGAATAGATCTGAATTTAACCAAAGATAAAGACAATTTTATGAATTTGAATGAAATCTGAGATTCTTGGAAATTTCTTGAAACATGTGGTTTTCATCATGGATTTTAAACTATACACTTACAATTTAGATACTACCAGTATTTAAGAAATTAACACATATTCCTCATACTCCATTTTCCCAAACCATCCATTTCCATAACATTAGTAGGTTTTATTTGTGGGGGCTCTTGTAACAATAATTTCCCAGTTGTTTCAATTCTACATTTATATGGATAAAATGCTCAATAGCTGTCCTTTTACCTTAATGACTTTATCTCTGGTATCTTTGTTGTCCATATAGTTTTGTCCGGATTTTGTCCAGAACTCTTTTGTTTTTTTCTAATTTAAAAAATGTATATAGGAGTGCTATATTGTCTACATTCTTACATTTTTCAAAAATTTTTAGTAATATTTATACATTATTCATATTCAAATCTTGGAACTTAGAACAAATATTCAAAACGGTACAGAATTGCTCAATTCACTGCTCAGTTTCGAGAGCCCATAACAACACCGGTGCATATTAGGAGCCCCATAAATATTTACTGAATGAATAAATTAATATAACAAAACCAAAGTCAGGGCTTGAAACTGTATCAGAGGTGTTTCCCAAAATGTTCATAATTACTAAAGTTGCATAGGAAAAATAATTAATTATTTCATTAAAATACTAAATAACAAAAATCTTCATAGTTTTTGTTTAAAGTTTGAATATTTAATGATTAATAAAAAGATGAAAGTTTGAACAACTGTTGCATTAGAAAAGGCTGCTGTTTAGAGACCACTACTGACAGCAAAGTTACTACCAAATGTGTAAAAATATCAAAAGTGTAAGAAAGTGAAAACAGTCATATGAGGCGATAGTAGACACACAAGGTGACTGAAGCAGTCACATACCTAACAACATTTTAGATTTTCTATGATTTTACAGCAGCTAATAGAGGTAACTTCAGACATATCACAGATAGTATTTTCCTGCGCAGTTAAGATAAACTATAATAATAGCTTGCAGAAGTAGTGGTCACTTCTAAAAAGAAAAACTCTTAGAGATAGGTCTACTATGCTCTCAATAAAGCCATGGAATAAGAAAGGAAATCCTTGGCACTTGCTCTATATTAATGATACTTACATTTTTGTGGCATGTTTTTATGAGTTAAGTGGATATTTACAGACACTGTCTTTATTACAAGCATTCAAGGTAGAATGGTTACCCACATTTTATAAGCAAAGTTATTGAGGCTAAAAGAAGTTTGTATCCTTAATGAAGAAAAGGTAACAAATAAACATCAGAGGTGAGTTTATATTCAAGTTTTCTGATTTCAAGTCAGATGTTATATTTCTCTGAACTTTATCTTCTGATTTACAAGTAATTCTTGTGAATATCATGTATTTATAATCACAACACTTTAAACAAGGGAAGCTCA